>NW_009970716.1:1183811-1198008 GCF_000747805.2 Chaetura pelagica
CTGGGAGGGCAGGCTGGAGCTCCGGAGACCAGGGACTGGGCGCTGGTGCTTTCCTGGAAAGAGCCCGGTCCGGCGGTGGGTGGTAACCTGGGTGCACTTGGTCACTGTGCCGGCCCCGCTGCGGGCGTCCCGCACGGCCTGTGCCTCTGCGGGCCCCGGAGTGGGGCTGGGCGGCTGCGCAAGTCTCAGAAGTTGGAGAGGTGCATTTTAAGGGAGAGTTGCAAAATTGATCTGAAAGTCTCTGAAGAAACAGTAGTTTGGTACTGCTGTGTAAATGTGTTCTTAATACCCGGAACAGTTTTAACAAAAAGCAATCTGATCATTCAGTGCCATTAATAATTCAGAGCCGATGTGAATGATTCCACAGGTTATACACTCATAAAAATCACAAGGCAGTACTGAAAGGGTATTTGGCTGCTGCTCAGTGTGTCTCCATTTTAATGGTGGACCAAATTACCATTCCAAGAGGATATAGCAAATGTGTAGTAAAAAACCTGGCAAATGACCAAACCAAACAAAAAACTATTAAACGTTTTTTAAAAAGACTTAGACTGTGGACCCTTTACCAGTCTGTGTGAAGTGTGTTGATCTCAGCTCATCTCTCATCTTCAGAAAACTGCTGTGTTATCCTAGTTAGAAACATCACTGACTATACTTTCCTTAATCTGTGTCTTTTAAAACCTTGGTGTATTATGAACATATTTTTCAAAAGCATTGATGGAAATTATACCAGTGCAGCTGTGCATCTTCAGAATGTTTCTTAATGAACATATTGTACCTTACATATGAAGGAAATTTTCAAGTGGTTTGGGAGTAAATAATTGTGCTAATTGATCTGTTCAAAGACTTAGATACAAAGGAGGAGGGCTGGCTGAAAAATAAAAAAGCAAGTTTATTTTCTTTTTGTCAAAGTGTGGTTGTGATTACAGGACTAGGTGTAGAGTATGCATATATACATCTGACTAACAATAGCATTTATAAGTTGAGAAGTCTTCAGTGAGAAAAAGGGGTAATTTACTTGCATTATTTTACCTTGTGCTCCAGAAGATGTCAGATAAAATGGGACCTTTGGTATAAATATCCATACATGTGAATCAACTGGTGTCAGGCTGGCCTTTCATTCAGAGACCACGTGGGAAAAGGGTGGTTGTTGAAAGATTTTTCTCTCACTTTTTTTTTGTGTGACCACAAATGGACGTGTTTTTCAGATGGGACTAAAGCCTAAGCAAGGAAAATGGAAGTTGAGTCCAACCAAGAGTGTATTATATTAACGTACTGCCCCAAAAGCTGTAGTGTGACATTACACCAAACTTCCTTCACCAAGGGGATTAATTGCAGTTGAACTCTGTCCCATGAAGCAGTTGTTTTCAAGTTCTGCAGATGCACCACAAACAGAGCAGAATAGTCAACGCACTTGATGTAACTTCACAGTCAGTATTTTGAAGGGCTATATTTGTCAATAGCTGACAGCTTTTCTACAGCAAAAACTGGACTGTGAGCCTTTCTTTAAGGTAGGCACAGGAAAAGAGTAGCTAGCCAGCAGTCACTGCAGTCCTAAAAGTGTGACAAACCTATTATTCTTGTTGAAATATGAGAGGGAGATAATTCATAGGGAGAGCATAAGAGCTGACAATATAATGAATATTATTTTCTTATTTCTAAACATACAGGTGCAGCATAACTGTAACATTTCTTTTAATTTATACTGTTTTAAATGGTATATGCTGGTCAGCATTCCTAAAAGTATATTGCAAACTCAGTTTTGGGTATGTCTTCTCTTTAGTTTTGTAACATGATATTCCGAATAGCAATCATAAATGCTCCATTGCAATGTAACTGTCAGCAGGTGCAAATGTCAACTAATGTTTTTGTTTCCATTTCAAAGTATCTCTTAGGGAAATACTTATATAATAAGGCCTAAGTTTTCTTCTCATATAAATTCCTGGATTAGAGTCAAGCCTGTCATAACAACATGGCTTTCTTAATGCTTGATAGTAGTGATTAATGCTTTCATTTGAACATCTATGATGTTTATTCATCATTATTCTCACTCTTACGTGCTTTGTTCATGGTCTGACAGTGAAGAACTTGTTATTTCGCAATGCTAGTGGTTTAAAATATGGTTTATTTTATTAAAAGTTTATTAATATTTTATTTTGTTAGTGTAAAGTTTAATGAGGGATAAATATTGAGAAATATGTATAAGCTTTGCACATAATTTTCTTACAACGTATTTAAAGGAAGTCTTCAGACTATGACAACACATTCAAAAAAAGGCTCTCATAACAAATTGAACTACATTTTCAATTGCTTTTAATTTTCTGTTAAATATGCCTGATGTTAAGTAAGAGAACCTTTGCTACCAATTCAGAACTTCATGAGCTGGGCAGAAAAGGTAACAAGTGAACACTCACAGGCTTTGGTCAACTTTTTTCTGGATACGTAAGTCTGAACACAGAGTAAATTACAAGGGAGTTGAGGAATCTATGGTTTTTCTTTGAAGCTGTAGAGGAATTGTAATACTCTAGGTTGAATGCAACACCTTGTTTCTGTGGCCAGTTGGTAGGACTACTGAAATGAACTTGGCATATGCACTGTTTGAATTTAATATGTAAAAACTTGATTTGACATATCTAAACTTAAAATGGGAAACCATGCAACAACATGGAACTATTAGAGGCGATTGGAGAGACTAGAAAGGTAATAATGGAATTGCCAGAGTTGGAAAGGATATCTAGAGATCATCTCCCAACTCTCCTGCAAAGAGAGGATCCCCTAGAGCACATTATTCTGGTCTGCATCCAGGCATGTCTTTAATATCTCCAGAGAAAGAGATTCCACAACTTGCCTGGGCAGCCTGTTGCAGTGCCCTGTCACCCTCATAGTAAAGAAGTTTTTCTTCATATTTAAATGAAGCTTCCTATGTTCCAGCTTGTGCCTGTTGCCCCTTGTCCTGTCACTGGGAACTGAAGAGTCTGGCTCCATCCTCCTTGCACCCACCTTTTACATACTTACAGGCATTAATAAGATCTCCCCTCAGCCTTCTCTTCTCCAGGCTGAACAGTCCCGGCTCTCTCAGCCTTTTCTCATAAGGGAGATGCTCCTATCTCCCAGTCATCTTTGTTGCCCTCTGCTGAACTCTCTCTACTAGTTTCCTGTCTAATCTTGAAGTGGGGAGCCAAGAACTGGATACACTATTCCAGCTGTAGCCTCACCAGGGCTGAGTAGAGGGAGAGAATGACCTCTCCACCTACTGGCCACACTGTTCCTTATGTACCCCAGGATTCCATTTGCCCTCTTGGCAGCAAGAGCACATTGCTGGCTCATGGGTAATTTAGTATCTACCAAGACTCCCAGATCCTTCTCCTCAGAAGTTCTTTTTAACAGATCCACCCCTAACATATTGGTGCATGGGGTTCTTCCTGCCTAGGTGCAGGACCCTGCACTTGCGCTTTTTGAATCTCATTAGGTTCCTTTCTGCCCAACTCTCCAGCCTGTCCAGGTCATGCTGCACAGCCCTCTGGAGTGCCAGCCACCCCTTCCAGTTTTGTATCATCAGCAAACTTGCTGAGGATACACACTGTCCCCTCATCCAGGTCAGTGATGAATATGTTGAACAAGACCAGAGGAAGTATTGACCCCTGGGGGACACCACTGGTTACAGCCCTCCAACTTGACCCTGCTACGTTAATCACCACCCTCTGAGTTCTCTCAGCTCTCAGTCCACCTCACTGACACTCACTTAGCCCACACTCCCCAGTTTCCTAGTGAGGATGCTATGGAAGACAGTGTCAAAAGCCTTGCTGAAGTCAAGGTAGATGACATCTGCTGCTCTCCCCTCATCCAGCCAACCAGTTATGTCATCTTAGAAGGCTAGCAGATTGGTCAAGTATGATTTACCCTTGGTAAATCTGTGTTGACCACTCCCAATAACTTCCTTTTCTTCAATGTGTTTAGAGATGACATCCAGAATGAGTTGCTTCATCACCTTCCCAGGGACAGAGGTGAGACTAACTGGCCTGTAGTTCCCTCAGACTTCCTCCTTGCCCTTTTTGAAGACTGGAGTGATATTTGCCTTCCTCTGGTCCTCAGGCACCTCTCCTGTTCTCCATGGCCTTTCAAAGATGATGGAGAGTGGCCCAGCAATAACATCTGCCAGCTCTCTCAGCATTCATCGGTGCATTCCATCAGGGCCCTTGGACTTACAGATGTCTAGTGGTCTCTTAACACAGTCCTCCTTTACTGAGGGAAAGTCTTCCTCTTTCCAGACTTTTCCCCTTGCCTCCAGGGTCCGGCATTCATGAGGGACAGCTTTAGCAGTGAGGACTGGAGCAAAGAATGTGCTCAGTAACTCTGACTTCTCTGTGTCTTCCACTACTAGGGTGCCCACCTCACTCCTCAGCAGGCCTATGTTTTCCCTAGTCTTTTTGTTGTCTTTAACTTCAGTGGTCAAGTTGAGCTCTGCTTGAGCCTTGACCCTTCTAATTTTCCACTTGCATAGCTTCACTGCATCTTGGTGTTCCTTGTAAATTGCCAACCCCCTTTTACAAAGGCCCTAAACTATCCTCTTTTTTCCTGTGGTCCAGCCAAAGCTCTTTATTTAACCAGGCTGGTCTTCCTGGTCGGCTCATCTTTCAGGTTCTGGGGATGGCCTTCTCCTGTGCCTTTAAGAGTTCCTCCCTGAAGAATGACCAGCCTTCCTAGGCTCCTTTGACCTTCAGGACTGTCTCCCAAGGGACGCTCTCAACCGTGCTCTGAAACAGGCCAAAATCTGCCTTGCAGAAGTCCAAGGTGTCAATTCTGCTGGCTCCCCCCCATGTTTCTCCATGAATTGAAAATCCTTATCATTTCATGATCACTATGCCAAAGATGACCTCCAGCCTTTACATCCCCCACAAGGCCTTTTCTGTTATCAAGCAGCATTTCCAGCTGGGCATTTTCCCTGTTTGGCTCCCTCATCAGCTCCATCAGGAAGTTGTCTTCCACACCCTCCAGGAACCTCCAGGACTGTTCCCTCTCTGCTATGTTATATTTCCAGCAGACATCTGGGTAGTTGAAGTCCCGCATGAGAACAAGGGCTGGCAATTGCAAGACCTCTGCCAGCTGCTTATAAAATATTTCATCAGCCTCTACATCCTTGTTGGGGGATCTGTAACAAACTCTCACCATGAAGGCCTTATTGGCCTTCCCCTTGATTCTTACCCATAAACACTCAACACTGTAATTCACAATGTTAAATTCTAGGCGTTCAAGTCTATCTCTAATGTAGAGGGCCACCCCACCACCTCTCCTTCCTTGCCTGTCCCTTCTGAAAAGTTGGTAGCCATCAGTTGAGCACTCCTGTTGTGTGAGTTGACCAGAACAGAACCTGCTTCAGAGAGGAGGGATATCTGTATGATATGGCAAAGCTGCAAGTAGTTTCTAAAATCTGCTTTCATTGGTGGATGTTCAAGTCTGCAGGATCTGTTGCAATTTATCTAGGCTGATATCAGAATAAACAAAATGGGAACATTTACCCCAGCTTCTGCATCAAGTTTGATCCTTCAGTGTAACTGTTTTAAGTCCCTGCATCAAGATTTGATGAGGAGTAATCTAATTAAGTATTTTACAGTATTTCTAGTTTGAGATTTCTCTGCCTTCCAGACAGTGGATCTTCTGCCTTCCTCTGCATGCTGAAAAAGCCAGATTTTTTTCCCCATAGCCACCTGCTATGTGTGCCTCAGTGGATCTCACATCCACCTCTGTGGGGAAGTCCAGGTCTTTGTTAGTACCTCTGGTTGTTCAGGGCAACCTCAGGGGGCAGACCCATAGCTGCAGCGGCTCCTCAGTAAGGAAGTGTAGTCTGCAGCCGGCAGCTCTTCCACAGGGAAGCCAGTCACCAAAGCTTTTCCTTTCCCTTTGTGCCTCTGACGTGAAGACAACTCACCATCTCAAATGAATTCTAAAAAGTCTTAAAGGAATTAGCATTTTTTGTGAGAAGACATCTGACTGTCTTTCTCTTTCCATCCTAGTCATTCATGATGTGTTGTAGATTGCTTGGAGAAACTTCCTCTCCTCTCAGCAATGAGAAGCTGCAGTGCAGTTATATGCCTAAGAGTTGTTGTGGCATGAATGATCTCCTCCAAAATGCGTTCATCTCTGGCATGAATGGCTAATTCTGTGTTTCTAAGTTTATATGCAGTTATTTTTCTTATTTTCAGGAAGACAGACAAAGATAGTGAATAGGAAAGATCTGAGGTAACAAGAGATACATCCCCTTTGAATTTAATTATTTGATGTCTTAAATAGATTGTTAGTTCTTTCACTTAATATGGTTTTCTTCTTATTTAAAGCAGTGTACCATGAAGAATTAAGTCTTACTATTATTAAATCTTGTTATTATTAATGTAATATCATAGTCCAATTTGTCTTTCAGAATACAGTTCATCTGGATAGAACTTCTATTAGGAAAAAGTGGTAGTACTTAATTTAGGTGGCTAACTGTCACTGTAAGTCATGACAATATTTTTTTTCTTCATTGTCCAATGCTAATTTACATGTCAGAGTAAATTATATAGACTTTTTTAAAAACAAAGTACCCCAGTGTTTTTCCTAGGGAAAAAAATACCCGATCTCATCAGCGTAGAGCCGTCAAATATGTGTTATGTCAGACCTGCTGTGGGTGAGCTATGGACCTGTACCATAGATTCTTGCTTTGTTGTCAAGGTCCATCCAGCTGATGGCCTGCAGGTTGCATCCAGCAGGGGACAACTGGCAGGCATAAATTTTAGTCACCATCTGAAAAGAGGTGGATACTCCTGTTGTATTAGATATGTGTTATATTTAATACACAATAAACTAAAGTGGAGAAGAGATAATTTTGCTTGCAGAGAGAGACAGCAAGGTTTTTATTGTATGGTTTAGGTACTTACATTAGCCCTTATGGAATATGTTCACCTCTTTCTACAATTTTTCATTAATTTAACTGATGCGTGGATTAGTCCAAAATTGCCTAATGACATACTAAAATTTCAGTAGAACCTATTAACTGTATTTCTCTTGGGGACATGTTGTCATTGGCTGATTATTGTAGTTGTATGGCTTTTTCTTTTAAGCCAGATTCACCTATATGCCATATTTTTGGTGTGCAGTTCAGTGCAAGTCTCTGGTTCTGTTGCTTCTTCAGACTATACATTCTCCTTGCCTCCTGAGGGAGGAGACTGGTACCTGCTCACATGTGTACCAGAATTTGGAAGTATTTCAAATGAGGGCCTTTTTTTTTTTTTTAAATGTGAAGGGGTGTAGTAGATTCCTAGTTACCTGAAGATTTTGCAGGAAATATACAATGGATTGTGTTAGAGCAAATGTTCATGTGAATATATTGAAATACCAGCAGCTTGAATAACTAAAAGTGCTTTTTAAAGGAGAGCTCATTTTGTATATTTCTTGAGATGCTTGTGGCATTTTCAAGTGGAAATCAACAAAGTTGACTTTGCAATTTGATGAATGTTATGGTGACTGTGGGATGGCACTTAATTAGTCTAACTGCTTTTTTTGATGATATGGTTCTCAGCATTCATTTATGTTAGATTTGTTTTTAAGTCTAGCTCCCCTATGGAAAGTTTTTCTTGGATCAAGACACTTAACCCATTGACAATATATCAGTTCGTTCTGAACTTGATGACAATCTTTCATTAGTCAAGTGCAGGTAGAGATCTGCAGTCTGCTGTGCAGAGTGCTGACATATGGCACATGGATTTATGTGTCTCTCTTTGTGTGATGATCCTTATCTGGAAATCCCAGGAGATCTGATAGTGCTGTGGTTGAAGCATGTTTCAGATATCAAGAGAGGGGATACCTTTTCATCATGTCCTTTTTTAGGTCTATAACTTGCTGTTGTTACTCTTTATTTTCTGTTCTGTGCATCTTCGTTTATTCCTTCTGTTTGGTCTTGATGAATAGTGGAATCTGGGTGTTTACACTTCAATTTTTTGATTTCATGGTCTGGCCAAAACCTATGAAGAAGGTAAACTTACCAACTGAGAAGATAAAACTTACCAATTTAAATTTAATGGTTTCATTCTAATCCATCTGAAATGAATCTCCCTGAGAATTTTTTGTAGATTTAGACTTTAGTTTCATCTTGAGGCTTACTGTATCTTCCTGATAAATTTTATTTTTTGTTGCATGGAATGACTTGAAGTCTTTCCTTAGAAGACATTTTGTAGGGAAGATTAATTTATATTTGTCTAAAAATTTTACAATGACAAAATGCTCCTGATCTCTAACTTTAAAATACAGTTGGCGTGACGGCCCTGACTTTTTTTCAGCAAGGATTAGAAATGCTTGTACTAGAAAAAAGAAAGGACCTACTTACTGAAGATAATGGGTACTTCCAAGTACTTTCCTAGGCAAAGAACTGCTTTAAGATACCATAGTAATGATTTTCTCAGAACAGAGGAAGAAGTATGCTAACACTGCAAATGTGGATGTTATGATCAATAAGTCATCCAGCTTTTGTAAGCCAAAACAAAACACAGACACAGAACATATTCTGCAAGTTTGTTATCAGAATGTGGAATAATTGATGTGAGGAAAGAGTTGTACTGTATCCTATTTCCTTGCTTGTCTGGGGCAGAGCTGGAGCTTCTCATAGCATCAGAAATAACAATATTAGCATAGCCTTTCCTGAAGACAGTTTATTTTTTTCCATGTTGAAGGTTGTTTTTTTTACTAAGGTAATGTGTTTTCAGGCAGAGCTGCTGTTCAGAGGGAGCTGGAGAGGCTGGGTTGACAGAAGTCAAAGGTGAATGTGAAGTCCTGCATCTGGGTGGGAAGCTCCCATCAGTTGGACAGACTGGGGATTAGCTGGCTGGGGAGCAGCTCTGCCAAAAAGGACTTGGAGTTCTTGGGGGACAGCATGGTGCCTTGGCAACAAAAGAGGGCCAGCAGCCTTCTGCTCTCTGTGAGTAGGTGAACATTCAGGAGGTTGAGAGAACTGATAGTCTCCCTCTGCTGAGGACTTGCGAAACCCCATCTAGATACTGCATCTCATTTTGTGTGTAAACCGGAGGGAGCTCAGTGGAGGACTACCAAGCTGATCAGGCAGGATCACTTGCCCCCTGAGGAGAAGGCTGCTCAGCTTGGAGAAGAGATGGCTTTAGGGGGAACCAACAGCAGCCCCCAGCACTTATGGGGCAGTGATTGAGGAGACAGAGGTAGACTCTTTACAGTGGTGCATATTAAGATGAGGAACAATGGTGATGAATTCACTGTGAGGATAATTAAACAGTGGAACAAGTTATCCACTGAGGCTGTGGGACCTCTGTCCATGAAATTTTCAAAGACCGGACTGCACTAAGCTCTATTTTTAAATTTTTTATTTTTTATTTTTTTTTAGTATGGTTTGCTATCTTACATATTCAAAGTTCTTGCTCTCTGTTGTATAGCAGAAGAGAGAGTGGTGCAGAAGTAGGTAGTTGTCTCCATCAGGTCTACAAAACTGTGGAGAATATTTTTGTGACCACATATGGAGATAAAGAGCTGTTTTTACTAAAATGGTCCAAGTGAGATCACTGTACTAGTCAAGCTGAAAATGTTTGAAAATCCAGCAGTTCTGAACTGAAATAGTGAATTACCTGTGCTTATATAGATAGATGTGAGGAGAATTTGTAACTGATTTCTGGACTGCGACTTTATAGGAGTAGAGGCAGCAGTTATACTGGTCTGAGCATATCAGTATTTGGATCAACTTCCAAGGAGAGAAGATTAACTCTGTATATGTGGGAAGACTGATAATGAATATCTATGATGCTTTGAGTCCAGATGATAATTTTTTTTGGATCTTTAAAAAACATTTGATTTAATAATAAGTTTTACCAGTGTAATTTCAAATATATGTAGCATTAGCTGAAAGCTGACATGGAGGAGAACATTTGGTGTGGCACTTAGAACAAAATCTTTCTCCTGGAACACATCTTTAACGATACCTGTTGTTCTTAATGTTAAAAAAAATAAAATCACATTTTTATAAATATTCTTTGCAGTCAGGTTGTGCCTTTCTAAAGTGTTCAGAGTTAAGTCTGGTTGTATTGTTCAGTAATGTCTGTTCAGATTAGGTTTGGTGTATTAGTACCAGAGATGTTGACATGTGATAATGCTTTTAAGTGAAGGTCTTGCTGGGACTAAAATTAATTGTAGTGAAGATACTGTGTGTGTGAGAAAATGTTTCATATAATTCAGAGATGTACTTCAAAGCTGTAATGACTCAAAAGAGCTTGATCACCTGATGATTGTGATATGTATTAAGATATCACAAGTTTGATAGTCTAAACACTGAAATATGCAGGCAACACTTTTCATTACAGGGAATGAACAGCAGAGGTACCTACTTTTATTCTGTTAGTGCTATGATTAATTTGTTTTGTGTGGTTGTTTTTTGAACAAAGCTTTACTTATTTAATACTAAGTGAATTTCTTTATGTTGCTTATCCTAAAAATCAAATGTTTCAGTACAGTAATTTCTAATATTTTCCCCCACACTTTTCTCTGCTAACTTGACGTTTAGAATAATCTCTTTAGTAAAAATGAAAAGGAGAAAGGAATGAGGAAATAGGACAGGAAATCATAAACAGGCAAGCAAATACAAGATTAGAGAAGGTACAGAGCAGTATGTGTATCCAGAAGAAGAATCAACCTAACAGTATGTGGTAGGTATACTGGAAAAAAGATGTAGGGACTAAGTAAAATGTACTTCAGTGGGAGAAAGAAATACATTTTGACACACAAAGAATATATCAAAGTCTGACAAGGTAGGAGGAGGGGGAAATAGATCGATAAAAGCATCTGAGGTGGAATGGATGGGGAGAAGAGAAAAAAGCTTTTTGTCAGGGTGGTGGCTAAACCAGTTTAGGAAGGATGAAGATGAAGGCACACAGCATCAGTGACTTTATATCTCATAGGATTAAGAAGAGCAAGGAATTCTTTCTAGAGACATATTTTCAGTAGCTGCAGTTCTTTGCCTGTAGTTATGCTTATTTTCCCAGAAATGTTATGTGATGAATAAAATGTGTCAGTGAAGAAGCTAATGGTGAAATGCAGAAATGTAATAGAACCGATGAGTATGAAGTCAGCCATCACGTTTGAAAGATAAATCTTGAGAGATGTTTAAACCATTCACTACTGACAGCTAGCAGTGGAAGTAAGCTTTCAAGAAAATCTTTTGAAGACAAATGTAATTGTGTGCTGTTCTAGCAGTCATGACTATGTGGTCCTGCTGCTATTGCTACTACTGAAAAGAAGTAATATTTGTGTATGTGCAATAGTCCCAATCCTTTTTCAGCTTCTGAAGGGTACTACAAATCTGTCTGCAGCCCTTGTTTTATCTTATGAAGATCCAAAGAAATATGTAAATATGTATTTAAAATTGCTGTCATAAGAGTAATTACTCATTCCTACCATGTTTCAGTTGCATTTTGCTCTGTCTGTAAGGAAGTTTCCTCTGTCTCAGACACTACTAAAACTTACCATTCTTTTAGATTTCAGATTTGCATCTACACCTGTGCCTATGTCTTGGTCATTGACATGACACATGCCTAAGTGCTTCCTTATTTTAGCTTCTGAATTAGAGTCATCACCAGCCCCTGTAAAAATATCTGGCTCTGGATGTTTGAGTATCAGTGACCATGTTTTGTTTTTCAGCAGTGCTTAAGGTCTTTTTTTCATGTGTGGAATCTGGCTAGGTCAGATGACCTCTGAACTCTCATTAATGGGGCCATGAAATATACTTCTTGACCACATACAAGTATCTCATCCTTGGTGTTCTGGAGTAAGGTAGTGTCTGCTTAGAAGTCCGATCGATTGGATACTTTCCCTGGAAACCTCGTCTATCTTGACTGACTTCTTATGAAGCATTGTCTGGTCAAATGCAGTATTTTGACAAACCTCTGAAGCATTATTGTTGTTGCTGATAAAGTAGTCTCCCGTATTTACAGTTTAGGAAACATTTCCATTTTGTCTGAAAGTTGAGAGAAAGAGTATGTTTTGTTTTTTTTAAGTATTGGAAAATAAAGGTTAAATTGTATTATACTTAGATGAAAGACATATATATATATAATATTTTGGGAAGCACAGCCAGTGAATAACAGCTGTCTTAAGACAGGTATCATGATTTAGTTGTGTCACTATGCCCTACCCCTGTATCAGTAAATCTGCCAAAGTAACTACTTTTGCTCCCAATGGAGAAGATCCTTAGCTAAATGATCTAAAACAACTGTTCTTATTTTTTTCATTTGCATGTGTAAGACAAAAAGGAAAATGGTATATTCCTTTCAGCTCTTTCAGCATAGAAATTATCTGAAACACTGGCCTTCCTTCTTACTTAGGTGTTTATTAAATGATCCTCCACATACTCCTTGTATGGAAGCCTCACTTTAATTTCAGATAGACAAACTCACTCTGAAGGGTTGTTTTAACCTGACAGCCACTGAGGGCATAATTGAGTTGCTTGTGCATTGGCATGAGATAACTATGGTTCCTTGTCCAGTCTCTACTGCTGCTGCAGCTCCAGAGGTCTGTGGGTTCCCCATAAATTGACTCTGCTTGGAGGACTGGGTACCTTTGGGTGTGTTGGGTGGGAACAGAAGCCTGGGAATTAACAACTAATTTGATCCTTAGATATGTTTAAATGCTCACACCTGTGCTATATGTGTACTTCTGCATATAATACTTGTTACACATGATGCAAATAGCAGTAGGAGCACCCTCACTGTATCCATTTTTTCCCCCAGTTCATTACATAATCAGACAGATGTTAATTGCAACCTAAAGCTCATCCGATTGTTGTTTTTTTTTCTTGTATTTAAAGTAGAACAAAGACCTATGACATTAATGTCTGAAGATGAATTTGTTGCCTGATGTTGAAAAGATTTACTTAGTCATTAGTTACTTGTGCTCAGGGATTTATTAGTCATGAAATGTCTTCAATTAGTTGAAGGACAGAGATCATAATTAGGGCACTTTTTGCCTAATTACTCTTAACTGAATACATGCTGAATACTGGTGAATTTATGAGGCTAGTTGAACTGTTAAAACAAGCGTGTTAAGAAGTGAGGCCCCAGATTTATAAAATAATTAAAATTAACACCCACAGTAATAAATGTAAAAGAGCATCATGCTGTGGAGTAGAAATATTTTGGTTGATGTAATATATTTTTTTTCTAAATCATCTTTCTAAACATCCTGAAAAAGACCTACTAAGTGAACTTTGTTGGAAAAAAAATAATTACAGTAAATGGAGAAAGGATCAAGTATTATGTTATGTGTATAGCAAAATAACCTTTAGATGAACTTGGGAAGGGGAAGAATTCCTCTTTAGTTAAGCTTGCCTTTCTTGCTGGGGTTGTGAAAGAGAGGGGAAAGTGCTACTGGTAAAGTGAGGATGGAGTTAATTGACATTAATTGTCAAGGGTTTGTTAGATTTCTTTTAACTGCACTGAAGTAAAAAGGTGCTCACTCCAGTTTACCTGTTGCTAAATATTTGAACAGCGTACCTGATTTTAACCTTTTTTTTTTCTTTTTTTTTTTTTTTTTTCTGGTTTTGAGTGATGTTTGCTGTCTTCTGTCTTTCCTTCTACACCATTCTAAACCCTGGAGAAAAGCTGGACTTTGCAATGTGATACAGTGAAACTTGAGTGAAAAGATCAGCAGTTTTGAACTGTATAGTTTTCCAAAGTAAATGTTTCTTTAAAGAACATGGTCTAGCAACCTTGGTTAGATCCTGATTATACCATCTCAGCTGATCCTGCTGACTATGTAAATCTGAAGGGATTTCCACCTTTAAAACAGTAGTTCAAATCTATTTAGTATTACTGAGATCAATAATTCAGATTCCTAGAGATGAATATGTACACAGTGTCCTGTTGCCTTCTTTCTCTTGGTCTTCTTTTGGGGGAACTTGCATGTGCAACTCCTCCAAAAACATCTGAATTGAGATTTCAAGTTGGCAGGTGTTTGCTCTCCTTTATTGGAGGGCATACAGAAGGATTTCTATATATTTGGGTCACTTATTTTTTTCCAGCCATCATAATTTATTTCTTATCTGGGTCCTGTGGCTGTGCATCAGTGGCTACAGCTTAGGAATCAAAAGTTTTGAACTGCATGCCATCACCACTGCAGAGACATTATAGTCTTAAGTGCATGGTCTGCACTGCTGTTTTCT
>NW_009970716.1:1199405-1203463 GCF_000747805.2 Chaetura pelagica
AGCTACTCTTTAGAACACATTTTAAAATCAAAGTGATTAAAAATATTGCAAATCAGAGCACACTAACCCTACAGGATCACAGATTGTTTCTAAACTCTCAGCCGTGTTGCACAATCAGCCACGAACCAGCTCTGTGTTAGGATGAAGCCTGAGCATGAAAGCCAGAAAGAGGAGCACAGCTGAACACTCTCCCAAGCTGAACAGCCAAGCCATTAGCATTGCAGAAGTACACAATCCTCAGTGCACATAACTGCAGAATAGCATCCTACATAAAATTTTTCAGTAGTATTAAATAAGAAAAATATTTAAACATTTGCTTGGAGACAAGTAAGGGATGCAGAAAAAGTTTTTTCCATCAAGACCACCACTGGTATTTACAGAAAATTCTCAATTAAATTTACATTAATGGACATATGTTTTGACTTCTACATCATTATGTACTTTTACAATGTCATGTCATTGTCCACTTCCATGACAGGATGGTGCACTTTTTCTCCTTTTTTTTTTTTTTTTTTTTTCTGGTTTTGAGTGATGTTTGCTGTCTTCTGTCTTTCCTTCTACACCATTCTAAACCCTGGAGAAAAGCTGGACTTTGCAATGTGATACAGTGAAACTTGAGTGAAAAGATCAGCAGTTTTGAACTGTATAGTTTTCCAAAGTAAATGTTTCTTTAAAGAACATGGTCTAGCAACCTTGGTTAGATCCTGATTATACCATCTCAGCTGATCCTGCTGACTATGTAAATCTGAAGGGATTTCCACCTTTAAAACAGTAGTTCAAATCTATTTAGTATTACTGAGATCAATAATTCAGATTCCTAGAGATGAATATGTACACAGTGTCCTGTTGCCTTCTTTCTCTTGGTCTTCTTTTGGGGGAACTTGCATGTGTAACTCCTCCAAAAACATCTGAATTGAGATTTCAAGTTGGCAGGAGGTGTTTGCTCTCCTTTGTTGGAGGGCATACAGAAGGATTTCTATATATTTGGGTCACTTCTTTTTTTCCAGCCATCATAATTTATTTCTTATCTGGGTCCTGTGGCTGTGCATCAGTGGCTACAGCTTAGGAATCAAAAGTTTTGAACTGCATGCCATCACCACTGCAGAGACATTATAGTCTTAAGTGCATGGTCAGTGGTCTGGTAGTGGCATGGGTTAGTCAGTCATCTCTGAAATGGCCAGTAAACTACGAACAGAGCGAGTAAGAATAGCTCCTTTCACTGTGTAGAACAGTGGAAGTCTGGTTCCTCCACATCTGGTTATATTAATTTCTGATTTGTGTTGGTTCCTTTGCTGGTTTAGCTAATGGATGAGTGAGCCCCAGGCTCTTGTTAATCTAGTGTACTGGTCTAGAAGTCTGGTGTTGGTTTCTTTTTTCTAGCAGTTGGCACTTTTACCAGTGTATGATATTTTCTAGATAAAAACAGATGATTCCATGTAAATAACAGGAAATGTGCATTTTAAGCCAAGACACTTGTTAAATGCTAAGAAATGTTGTGTCTAATAGAAATACCTCTTTAAATGGATTTACTTAGTAGTGGCTGGAAAAGCTGTCAGATGCCTGGACAGATTTTTTTCCGCTCTCCCTGGAATTGCGTCATTAATAACTTTATGTAAGATATCAATGTCCTCAGCTGAAGACCTATTTGTAATTCAGTTTTAAACTTCAGGAAGGATCAGAGGTCCTCCAATCAAACAAGACAGAAAATCTGAAATTTATTTGTATTTTTTTTCCTTGTTCATTTCAAGTTTATTTAAATTAGTAAATAGTGAAAAGACAAAAGTGTAGAGCAGGTTGCTCAGAGAGGTTGTGCAGTTTCCATGTTTGGAGGTCTGCAAGACCCAACCAGGTCAAGCCTTGAGTGACCTGCTGTGACCTCAGAGCTTGCCCTGCTTTGAGTGGAAGGCTGCACCGGAGACTTCCCATGATGGAGACCTTCCCACTGGAGTTGTCTGGTGAAGCTACAAATAAAAATTAAGACCTCTTCAAAATGTCAAGATACTCTACTGACTGTGAGTGGAGCTATCATGGTTGTAACTCTTCTTGGGTTTAGGTGGGAATGGCATAACCTCTTATACTTTTCATTTTGGCTAAATATATGCTGTTCTTAATAAAGATGTGGAAAGCACATTAAAGCAGGACAAAATTGTCATCACCACTTTAAATTCTCTGCAAATAATTGGGCTGATCCTGAGTGTCAGGTGCCCATGGTCTGTACAGAGCTCTGGTATTTTCACTGTACTTTCTGTGGTTTGTGGGGTGGAAGACAAAAAGAGGAAGAAGAAGTGATCAGTTTTGTAGCGGACATGTCTCATTCCTTAGGGAGTTGCTTATGAATTAAATTTTACTAGTCATCATATTAATGCCCCTGGAGAATGGCTGGGATTGCCTCTGAACTCTTAGCAACTGAAAGTTAATTTATATAGTAATTGGATGACATAAAGTGCAAGCAGACCAAAAATGTATACATAAAAAAAAACCCCACATGGTAATATAATGTGAAAGAGATGGCATTAGGTAGCTTTGAGAGAAAAAATAGTTTACAGTCACTAAACTTATCTTCCTACTTCTTTTAGTGCTCCCAGTAGTGGGATCCTGCTAATGGAAATGTTAAATATTTAATATCTGACATTTCTATAATGTCTATGTAGTGCACTAAAGATTAAGTATTTTAGGGTACATTTAATTAAAAAAAATGAAAGCACTTTTCAGACTGTTACAGAGGAAGCTGTCAGTGAACCTTGTGTTTAGATTGCATGTTGATTTCAGCTTTAATAGACTCTGGCTACGTAATTGCAGCAAGCTAGATATGGAAGTCCTGATATTCAAGTAGTGCCTTTTGTGCATCCTCTGGGAACCTACTGAGTTGTGGCAGGCTCCCTGTTGCACTTCCCAAATTAAGCAAGCATGCCAAAACCACAGAGTGGTTTCCACAGCCATGATAATCTTGATTTTCAGTGAGACTTGCTAGTCTTATCTAGGAGGTGATGCAAGATCTTACAAATACAAACTGTTGTGGTGCGTTCCCACAAAGAAGTGCAAGAAAAGCCAGGTCTGTCTCCTCCATCTCTGCCCTTTCTATCCTCACTGTTTTCTGTTGTTTCCCTCATAAGGCTCAGTGTTGCTTCCACAGGGAACATGCTAGTAGTGTTCATTCCTGTAGGAAATGAACTAAAAAATTCCACCCTTAGTTTTGAGGGCAACAAATATCTGTTCAATTTAGGCCTTAAATCCCTTTCTAATAATATAGCAGTGACTTTTTTAGTTTTGGTGTATAGTACAAATTGGTACAAGCACAGTAATTTAATTCCTTTCTTTTACTGCTTATGTTAACATTGAAACTGATTTATATGGATTACATATGTTCTGTAATAGTTGCTAGCCAGTATCCATTTGTGAAGATATGTTGTGTGACTGTCAGAGTTACTGCCATCAGTCTGATGCACTTTGCTTGACTTGAAGCCTGTAACAATTCTGTGAAATAAGCTGCATGAGCAAGATAGATTGCAAACTTTAACACTAGAGGAATACCTGAGTGCACACTCATTTGATTTAAATGGAAATGAAATGACTTCCAGGCATTCTTTGACCTTTCAGTGATACCAGAGTGAATCTGCAGCTGCAACCTAAGTATTGTGATTTTTATCTAATGACTTAGTGATTAACTGTATATTACTGCTTATCTAATTAAAAGATAAGCAATAAAAAAATGTGTGCTTTCCTTGTACATTTGTTTCATCTTGATAAAATAGGTAGCTAGCAAATGATCTTAACTAAGAGGAATGGTACAGCATTTTAACTGTACCATGTATACATGCAGATACATAATCGACCTGTAACTGCAGCTTCTGTGAAGTTTAATCATAGCACAAGGATGTACAGTTTGTTTGCTTTCTTAAAATTTGAATGGAGTTGAATAAGTATGTAAGTATATTGAGTGGAAACTACTAGGAAGGAGATTCTGTTAATGTTCTTGACACTAAGATCTATTTTTACCATGATTAACCATCTTTTAGAAATACTAGTACTGTGATTTGAAACTGAAATACATGTAGGGA
>NW_009970716.1:1203595-1260206 GCF_000747805.2 Chaetura pelagica
AAACACAGGGTATTACATTTTGTATTTTAAAACAGGCAAAAGCTGACAGTAAGAGGATGCCTACAGCTGCTTTTATGGGTTTGACTCATGGCCTAAGTTTTCTCTATGGGTGGTGTGTTAATGCCTCTCTTGAAGCATATTAGCTTACACTCTACTACCATAAACCAAAAAGGTTGTGTTTTAAGTAAGAGCCAGCCTCTTTCCATTGGCACCAGGAGGTATTTGGATTTTTATAAAGTACTCTTAAATAGTGTTAATATTTTATCAGTTTCTTCTTAATGTCTTGTGTATTTAGTTTAATTGTGTTGGTTTTGTTTGTTTGTTGGGGTTTTTTTGTTTGATTTTTTTCCCTAACCTTGGGGTTTTTTTTAATTCACTCACCATAGAGCTGATAAAGCAGATGATGAGGATGACGAAGATCTAATGGTGAATAAAACATGGGTCCTTGCACCAAAGATTCATGGTGGGGATGTAACACACATACTGGACTCCTTACTTCAAGGATATGACAATAAGCTGCGGCCAGATATTGGGGGTAAGTTCATAAAATAATACAGTACAGAAGATGTGAACCAGAGATGGTGTGCATTTTGTCAAAGATGGCAAAAATCCGCTTAATGCAATTTTAAAAATTTAATATATCACGCTAAATATAGCAGCAATAAAATGCAATGGTTTTCAGGAACTGGTAAAAATCATGTTCTATGCAAGAGTAGATTTTCTAATCTTGTTTTGTTATTTAAGTATTGCTTTTTGGGGACAGTGAGCAATAAATCATTAAAAGGCAATTGAAATTTGCCTTGTTTAATGAAGATCTTCTGATGGAAAGAATCATAGATATAAACCAGTCATGGTCATGAAAAAAATTGATCTCGAGTCTGTAGAGTTTACTAAAGAATAGATATTTTTACTAGGTATTTTTACTCTTACTGTAGAAAATGCATTCTAAGCATGTATTTTGAGCAGATTTAAGTCAACCCAGTTCTCTTCTTCCTTTCACTTAGATTTTGAAAAGCTTCAAAAAAATCTAAAAACATGATTTAGTACTCTAGCTTTTCTACAGGAATATAGGAAGGAATTTGCATTCGTATAGATCAAACTCTTCAGCTAGTAGGAAGGCCATTTTGTCTTTCAATAGTCAAAGCATCAATTAGCATGTATTGAGTGTCAGTATTTGGAAGACTCTTGTATTGAAAACATGGAATACATGAAAGCTTGCCAGCTCATGTCTGTCATATGCATGCTATACCAAACTAAGAAAAATAATTTATACAATCAGAGTTTGTTTCCTGAAATGTGAAGGGAGAGGTGGAGGTCATAATTATTTCTTAAATACTTGCATTTGTCTATCAAAGGAATGTCATGTAAGTCTGTAAGCTGCTTACATGGCAAACAATACAACAATCTAGACTTGTTTCATTTATGTAGAACAGAGGGATGCAATCTCTAAGTAAATATTTTTTTAAATGTTCTGACAAATTGTTTTATTCCCCAAATTTCTTAGTTTTGTTTGAACATTGAGTGTTACCCTGAAGACACTGAATGGCAGTTTTTCTCTCGTTGTCATAAGATAACCACATATGAATCTCATGAAGTTTGTTGTAAGACTTTGCTTTCACCTTTATTTAATTGAATTACAGCAAACATTTAGACAGCAAGTAAGTTATTTCAGGATATTTTTCCTTAAAATCTCAACATGTGATAGATGTATAGCACTATTTTTTTTAATTATTATTATTATTTACACACACACACACATACACACACACACCCATTGCTTAAGGCAACAGGCAGCAAAGGGATTATAAGGGAATAAGCTGTCTCCACTAGGATTCCTTCTAATGATTAGCTGGTAGGTGGGGATGACAGGTAAGAGAATTATGTTTTCTTCTCTCCCCATAAAACTTAGAAATAAATGGAGAGAAAACAGAGGAAGAGGAGTTTATTCTGACATGTCAGATTTAGATGGGCACAAAGAATTTTGGTGTAATCCTTAACTTTCAGTTTTCTGGTTATATACTGAATCTTGGTAGGGCAAGAACTGTGCCTTGTTGTGAGTAACTATGTACTTTTTGGATTCCAAATACCAGTTCCCAAAAGAAGACACTTGATTCTAACTTATTTTACATAAGTGCTTACTTTCTTTACTGTCTTGATGCAATACACCTGTACCAATCTGAGCTTTGCTATCTGGGACCTGCCTCCATCCAATATATTAAAACATAAGGTTTATGAATAATCAGCCATAATACTGAGAATAGGGAGACATTTGGAAGTATTCACTTTATTGCCAGGAGGACAAATGTTGTGACTGAATCTTCTCTGGATAGATGGAAGTTGCAGACTTCTGCCACAAAGCAGAAATTTTGGACGACATAAGATGGAATTTCCAACTTTGGGTGAAAGCACTGCATTCTGTCCAGCTGCTTCGGAACTGCAGCAGGCATTTAACAACTAGAAAAACAAAATCAGGGTATAGTGCATTCATTTTGGTCTGCTTCAATTATGTGGATTAAATCTGGTGTCAGATTCCACATCTTTAGAGTATATGTCAGTACGTGAACAACAAAGTTATTGAACTGGAATTCTAATTAACTTTCAAAGCAATAATATCCCACAGAACATTTTTACTATTGAATTACAAAGTTCAGTTACGATAGCAACATATTTTGTTTTGAACTTGGACCTTTTAGGTTTGCATAACAGAGCATAATTTTGTTTTCTTCCTGATGTTGACACAGAATCTCAGCATCTCGGAGGAAGATGAGGGGTTTCATTGTTAAACATGCAGTTAGTTAAGGGAGGTGATAAAGGAGAGCCAAATGAAAGTTGAAATGGCAGAGGCAATACTGAAATTTAATAGGAAAAAAGCACACACAGTCATTTTCTCTTTGTTTTATTCAAATATCCATGAGCTGTAGTGATTTCTTAACTGCTACTCTTTGCTGTGTTTACTAATCTTACGAATTTTTAACTCAATTTATATAATATACTTTGAGGTGTTTGGAGTATAAAGAAACTAGCATTAGTTTATCTTTTACTCAGTATGAAGTAGTGGTAGTTACCAGTTGAAGTCTCTTATCTGAAGTATAAATCCCTTTAATTACAGATACAAACTTGGAGTGTTGATATATTAATAAAGCAGTATTATTCTGCCTGTAATGTTACCTTTTGGCTAATGGATTTTATAACCATGCTGTTTTATCTTCATACCTGCATCTAACCAGATGTTATTTTTCAACTTTCCTTCAACTGGGTGAAACACAACTGATCAATCTGGAAGTTTAGTTTAAAATAGGGAATAATAGTCCCATATCTGCAGCTCTAGTAGGGTGTTTTCAATGAACACTGAGGAAAGTCATAGTCGATTTATTTATTTATTTATTTATTTTTCTATTTTTTTTTATTTATTTAAGAATGGTGAGAATGATTGCTCTTGTAAATAGAGAAACTGGATACCTAGAGAAATTTGGATACTTGTACTTGCCCTATACGTAGGGTGCAGGTAAGTAATTGCATCTCAGCACACTAATGTGAAAAGTCATGTACTCAGGGATATAAAGGATATCTGAATAAAAAGTGGGTTTGAAGAGACTAATGGAAACACTCATTCTGAGAAGATAAGGATATTAGGGAGGTATTCTGTTGATCAGGTACTCCTAGTGTAGCACTGATAAAATTAAGATATAGGCAGGAAAGGAATAAGCCAAAATAAGCAGGAATATATCAAGTAAAAGTAGAAGGGTATGTATTCTGACATGAAGCATATGTTGTAAGAATTCTAGGAAATTAAAATACAAGACCAAGATGTAGAAGAGCATATGCAGTGAATGCTAGAGGTACTGGATGGATGTGGAAATGATGGAAATAATAAAAATGGTGGGGCAGGTGTATTTATTAAAGATGGATTTATTTTAAATAAAATGGTAAAAGACTAAGAGTGGAGAACAGGGCTCTGCTTTCACCAAAATCACCCTGAAAAAATATTTCAGAGATGGAGCTGGAAGCCTCCAGTAGACTCTTGAGGTTGACTTTTGAATATAGATAGCCATATAAATAAGATAACTCTTAGATGACTGCATGTGAGGACTGCATTATTCCATTAAAAACTCTTACAAATGTAAAGCCTTTATTATTTCTGAATGTGGTAGTCACCTCATTTATTTGGTGAATAACTGCTTTATCACCAAGAAGAGGTGCTTCTTTTTTAGAGTTAGTGTGGAGCTATAGAAAACATGTTCAAGGAAAATAAGCCTGGATGAAAGTAGTAAACATTTTAAAAAACACAGGTTTTTAAGCTGGAACAGGTTCAGAGTATGCCTGTGTATTGGGCTTGGATGGCAAGGTATTGATAGGGGAAGGGAGCCAACAGGGATGGTTTTTGTGAGAGGTTGCTAGAAGCTTCCCCTATGTCAGATACAAATATTTAAAGTGGGCAAGCCCTTTCTTCCTTGCTATAGAAGTTCCCATAAATTTACAGTGCTGTTTTGCACTTCATGCAGGATGTATTTAATAGCCTTCTTCCTACTTATAGTTTTTTCAAGGCTGATACCAAATTTTAAAAGTAAAATCAGAAGCATTCACAGTTCAAAAAATCTTCTCAAACTGTCTTTCAATTTTAGCTCTTTGCAGAGTAAATTAGCAGTATTAATTTTATGGCTTTCAAATTAGTATCGAGAATATGTTTTCCTCCAGTGTTTGTAATGTTCATGGACTTCTATAATTTCTAGTTCAAAATCACAGGAAGAATGAATTCTTTCTTCTTCCTCACAGAAGTACGTAGCTCTGTACCACAGAGAAGAACTAGCTAGCAAAACAGGCTCTTCCAGTCTTCCCAAATTGGATCTCTTTCTCTCAATCATTTGGGTCAATTAAAATAATTTCAACAGAAGCAGATTTTCAGACTCTTCACTAGCTCTTAATAGCTCTAATAATCTTACTCAGAGCAGTATGGAAAAGGCAAATTGAACTCTGTAGCACATTAGTGGAGAGCCCTTGTGGCAGATCAAGTACTGCTCACTGCAAGCTGGAATTCCATAAAATTGACACGGCCCCCATTAAAAACTGGCTCACTGACAGACCTCAAAATGTTGCCATTAACAAGGAAATGTCAGTCGCTGGGCTGTCTACAGTGGGGTCTCATAGGAAAGTCTTTGTCAAGAATAATGATGTTTTGAATTTTTTCAGCAATTAATTTTTGTTGTAAAGTTGGCAGGTGACACAAAGGCTGTTGGGAAGGGAGAGGCTATATCTGTAGAGTAACCAGCTCCTTCAGTAAAACTGGAGATAAATAATTGAGAGGGGGAAAAAAAAGTAGTTGAGGGGAGGAAGACCGTGGGTCATATTTCAAGGTGAAAGATAACGTAGTTTAGGGGAAAATGTAGATATTTGTGTAGTACAAGATCTTAGCTATGCATCCCCTGAGCATTGTCCTGAGAAAAGTCTGCTTTTGAAAAGGAACACAGAAACCTGGTGTCACAGTTTGACACCTGGGAATGTTCAAGCAGCACTGATAACACTGTTACAAAAACTTCTAGTTCTGGTGTCCAATTTCAAAATGGATCTGGAAACAATGGAGCAAGTTTAGCAGTTAAAGTTGAACAGATTATCTGTAGATTGCGTTTGCACTATTGGCATGAGCTGTCCAGCATACTGAAGACAAGTTTCAGATGTGACCTTAAATACTTACATACTGGTGTCCAAAGAAGAGATTGATATATGGCTGGGCAGTGCTGAAAGCTGGAGTCTGAGACTTGAACCTCAAAACAAAACTAGATTTCTGAACACTTAGGAGAATTAAATATTTCCTACTCATATGGTGGGTTCAGCATTGCTAGAACAATGAGGCAAGATACACTTTGAATCATCTTCTTCTGTTCCAGTCCAGCAGTGGAATTGATGTTATATAGATAAAGAGGACTGCAAAATGAAAACGAAGAAGATAATGTGTTTGCAAGATGTAGCATATGTGAAATATGATATATTGTACATATATGTGTACACACACGTATGATATACATTTTTTACTGTTTTTTCAGTCTGTGGATACGAGTTTTTGTGTTGCCTTTCTTTATGAGGCTTGTAGATATTGAAAATATTTGCAGCTCAGAAAGTTGTGGGGTGTTTTCTTTTGTGGGTTCTCACCCTCCTGAAATAAATTGGGTTTCCAGAGTATTTTTAAGCTTTCTGTGAAGCATGCTGGGGAAAGGGTAGTGATCCAGTGACTGTACTCTGTGGTTGTACACAAAATCCTTTGTTCAGCTTCACTGGTGTGTCAGGCTCAGGGTCACACCAGTAATCGGATTTGGAATCAAGGAGAATTTCCTCCCAAGTGAGATTGGCAGGTAAAAGGTATTTAGGATATTTAGGAAACATATCTTGCCTGTCATTGTAGCTGGCAAGGATGATACCATGTTTTTTCCTGTCTCAGAGTTTTAGTTTTTTGAAATTTAAAAAATGCTCTTTCCTAAGATTTTAGGTTTGTTAGAGAGCACTTGGGCAATCTCCGATAGTTTTCAGTGTAAAGAAAGAAATTCTCATGACCTAGAGTCCATCTCCTATGAAACTGAAGTGCCTTTTCCATCTGCGTATGGGCAGAGATACTTAATTTTAATGTGCCAGATCATGAAAGAAACACCATCAGAACGTTATTATTTACTATTGCCCTTCCTTTCACTGGGAACTAGGATTTGTGTTCATGTTCTGGTTTTCCGGTACAAGCTATAAGGAAATACTTGCTAAATTGAAGTTAAAATGCATCCTGACCTCTTCTGCTTGTGATTTTTCCCCCTATGAACCAGTAGAGAGGAAAAAAGCGGAATTATCAGTTCCACCTGTACTTCAGATGTGACTTTCATGGGAAGTCACTTAGACTCTGTGCCCTTCTGTAAGTTCACAAAGAGAGCATATTCCCTAAGAGAATATATTTTTTGAACAGTCTTTTTTTGTCTGCCCAGTGAGAGTGGTTTCCCTGTGTTTTTAAAGAACAATAAGTATGTGAATTTTTAACTTTTAAATTACTTTCACTTGAGGATCTTTCAATTTGGTGTTTGAAGCAGTGTAGTAATCAAGCTGATAAAAGGACATTAACAATCCCTAAGTGTGTTATAGTTGCATGAATTGAAGAAATCTGTGGTGAAAAGTTACTTTCATTACACATTTTCAGTAGGAATTTACAGAAGGCACTGCATATTGGTTCCTTAGAGCTCATAAACACCTCTGCTTCCAGACCTTGTGGTTTGTTGTATGAGCAATTTTTTCCAAATATTTTTTTTTCTGCTTATGGTTAGATTTTTTTTTTTTGAAAGACAAGTTTGTGTCTACTCACCTCTTCTGTTACCTTTTATACCTTTCATATGTATCTTATATCTGTTCGCAAAGAACAGATGGGGTTGCATTATGAAGTAAAAAATTCGTGTTTATAATTCTAACAATTTGTATGGAATAAGGGAGCCAAGTCATATGTGATCATTTACAAAATGAACAAACCAGAGATTTAAGTATCCTGAATCTATTAAAGAGTCTCAGATTTGTTGTTGTTTTATTAAAATGGTTAAATTACACTAATAATATACGGAGTTAATTAAACATGTAATTATTATGGTTACTGTTTTATTTAGTGAGAACTACGGTAATTGAAACAGATGTCTATGTTAACAGCATTGGCCCAGTTGACCCAATCAATATGGTAAGTTCTGATTATTGACAGAAAACATTATCTGAATGATGCTATGGGTTAATATTACAAAATAATTCTGATCTCATTCAAATACATTTCTTTATTTCTTGCTGTGTGTTCTTACACTGTTCAGTATGATTGTGATTATTGCAGAGACATGTTTAGACTCTATTTGAAATTGTTGTTATTTAAGAAATATCTATCTTCTTAAATAAAAATGAGGCCACACAGAGGGCACTGTATCAGGTCCTTATTTTGGTGTATGTTGAACATTTTCACTATGTCTATACCCGGTTTATTTCTGGCCCATTGTAATTTCCTGGGGCTACTCTTAAGAGGTTAAGAAAAACAACAATTGACCCAGCGTTTGCATATAAACCTATTTTCAGTGCAGTGGTTTATTATCATTTTTCAAATTCATAGAAAGAAAATAAATTAAATTAACTCTCTTTTCCTCCTTTTTCCATGTCTTATTTAGTCTTATGGGTCCTCTTCACTGTGTGTATGTGTGTGTACACATAGCTGGTTTCTTCAGAAGTTAAGCAGTATGTCTCATCTGGTGTCTGGTAGACCTGTTGAGATGTCTTTGGTACCAACGCTGAAGTAACAGCACTTATGAGGAAGTTGAGTCTGTCACCTTTTCTTAAATCACTTTGATTTTTTGGTCATGATGAGCATTGTATGAAATGGTGGTGCTGGAGACTTTACAAAGGCCTTGTTGCATGACTTCTCCTGGGGACCACTACCCAGGACTAGGACTGGGACTGCCCATCGGGTGAGTTTGAGGTCAGCCCCCTCATGCCTTTTTCCTTTTCCTCCTCCCTACAGAATTATTGGCAGTGTTGAATTTGCATGGCAGAGAAGCATTTTGTTCAATCTGAAGCTGGAGTATGCCAGTGCAGGGGGCCTCTGAGCATTTGGTGATAGCACAGGCATTTTAGATCATTAAGGATCTTGCGGTTTACATGTATGTCAGCATGCTTGGGTGGGGGATATCGACTTTCAGTTATGAGCATCTAGGCAAGAAATGACACTACAAATAGAGTAATAAAATCATAGAATGGTTTGGATCAGAAGGGATCTTAAAGATCATCTAGTTTCAACCTTCCTGCCATGGACAGAGACAGCTCCCACTAGCCCAGGTTGCTCAAAGCCCCATCCAACCTGGCCCTGAACATTTCCAAGGAGGGAGCATCTACATCTTCCCTGGGCAACCTATTCCAGTGTCTTACCACCCTCACAAAACAAACAAGCAAAAAAAAAGGAACTGACCAAAATAAACCAACCAATCAACAAAAAACTATATATCTCTATTTAAATATATAGATAAATATGTAGATATATCCATAATACTATAGATACTATGAATAAGGGTGCCAAAAGTAGATTATGTGTATCTGTAGCAAAGGGTATTCATTCCAGCACAATTGTCTAACAAGCTTAGAGGTTGTCATTACCTGGGGCTATCACTGGGAAGTCTATGTCTCAGGCTGGGGCTGTATGTAACACATGAAAGAAGAGAAGAGTGGTGGGGTGGGGGAAATTTTCCAGTTTTCAGGTTTGGTATAAGTTGTGTCTTTGGTTTTGTCTGTCTTCTTACTGCGGTCTTTCTCATTTGCTTCTCTCCACCCTATCCTCTTCTGAAGGAACTACTTGTGGGAGTAAAATGTGTGGACAAGCAGCTACCTGTAAGGAGGATATAGAAAATGGTAGTGGCTTCCTTTTGCAGTTTCAGCCTATGGCCAGTAGGTATTGCATACACTGAAACTGAAAATGAGAAGTACTTACAGCTTTAGTTTTCCAGTTTTAAAGAACCAGCATGGGGCCAGCTTTGCAGGGCAGCCCTCCTGTGCCCCCAGCTGCCTTCTGCTTGCTCAGCCCAGAGCCTGGGAGGCAGTGTTGTCATGCACCACACTTGCAGTAATGATGGTGTCAGCCATGGGACTCGTTTAGAGGTCTGCCCACATCTGCTAGACCTGTCCTAGAGCTGGGTGGTGATGCTCTTGCCATGGCACTCATAAAAACCAGTCATACTGGCTTTTTGTGCGAGGTAAGGATAGCACCGGATTGAAAAGGTGTATTACAGAATCACAAAATCCTAGGGGTTGGTAAGGACGTCAAAAGATCATCTAGTCCAACCCCCCTGCCAGAGCAGGGACACCCCGAGCACATCACACAGGAACGTGTCCAGGTGGGTTTTGAATATCTCCAGTGAAGGAGACTCCACAACCTCTCTGGGTAGCCTGTTGCAGTGCTCTGTCACTCTCACAGGAAAGAAGTTCTTCCTGATATTCACATGGAACCTCCTATGCTCCAGTTTGCATCCATTGCCCTTTGTCCTATCACTGGTTATCACTGAAAAAAAAAAAGAGAGAAAAATGAAGCATGCCACCGAAGGTAATAAGCTGAATGTCATTAGGACATACAACTTCTAAAAACTTTTTTTTTTTTTTTTTTTTTTTTTTTTAAATGAGCAGATAACTACTTAGCAATTTAAATTATAGTGTAAGGGCACAATGACCTTCATAAAAAAGCAACTGCTTTCACTAAATTTGGACCCCAGGAACCTGGATCATACGAGCATCTGACATCATAACAAAAATCAAATGTTGGTGAAAAAAAATAAAACCATATACATGAAAATTATTTGATTGAGGCTTCCAAAGAAGATGTTTTTAATCTCCAAAACAACATTCTCAGCAAAAAAAATAATTACAGATTTGACCCGGTAAGCTTTCTTTATGTGAGCTGTTTGTTTCATTGGGAAGGCACTTTCCCTGGAGTCAATATTATTTGAGATTGCTAACCATTAATGCAAAAATTGCTTCATTTTCATGAGCTGTCCTTAGCCCTTCATTTGATCACTTAATGTGAGAACACATATCTGTGATTCCTCACTGGATTACTCATTTGCCAGATAGGTTAATTCACTCTAGCAAATTATGTCCTTTAACTATTTAGTCTGGATAATGTATGGTGTGATGCAGAGAGCATTTTTTCTAACAACGATGCTGAAGCAGCATATGAAGGAAGTATGTTTGCCTAAAAGGAAACATGAGAGGAAACATATTTTTATAATTCAGTCTGTTTTCATCTTGCTATCTGATAGACTTTCATAAAAGGGACACTTCAGGTGTATGTATGACATTCACTAGAATTTGGTTTTGAAGGCTGCTGTGTTTTGACTTTCACTATTTAACTAAGATCTACACAAAATTCTAGATGGTATAGACACCCCGTGTTTTAGAGTTTTTCTGCAGCACGCGATCTCTTTAGGCATCCACAACCCTAGTAAAGATTTTTAACAAGCATCTGGATCAGCAGAGTATTTAAGTTTCTAATACTCATTAAGTCTAAAGATTTTTGGATCTGTCTTTTACAGCTAACTTGTGCTATGCTGTGTGCAACGATAATGTAAAATGCAGCTAAGTGCATTTTTATGGCCGAAGTCTTGATCCTCAATAACTCTGCAGTAGTCTAGGGGTTTCTTAGAAGAATTTAGACATGCAATGAATAATCAGAGCCTGGTTTTCCTCTGTGTGGAAGCTCTTTCAATTAGGCATTTAACATAGATGTGCTAGGCTCTTATTATCTTTCTTTTTCCTTCCAAACTAGGGCCAAGGTAAAAAAAAAAAAATCCACTCTTTTTGGTGATACAAGTAGCAGAGTCTATTACATGGTTCCTGTATGGAAATGCATGTTGATCCATGTTGCCTGTGGGCCTCATTATCTTTCTCTGGCCTGTATTAATCCCCCAAACCCTAGGTGTTTGTAAATATGTAATGTTTTGTTCTACTGGTGTCCTAAGGGATCCAGGGGAGAACTATGGCAGTGCCACAGCCTTTGTGGTTTGAAAAGACCATTGGAGTGTCCAATTCAGTGAGCTGGGAGAGGCATGGCAGCCCTTCAAGACATTTTTTACCTTTGTTTAAGTAAGAGAATACCTCATACTGTAATTCTTTTTGATCACAACTCTCATAACAATAAAAGACTGCTACCCCAAATAAGATACATTTTTGGAGAAGGAATTCTGCAAGTAAGAAGCAATATTGCATCTTTACATAAAAAATGAAGAGCAAAGAGAAAAGTTTATACTTTCCCTGTACTAGTATCTGTTTTATCAAGTTTCATATAGTAAATAGTGGAGCAATAGTCAAGTAACAAAAATAGGGAGGGAGTTAGAAAGAGGCAGATCATTTCTGTAGAGATGCATAGACATCATGACTGATAGAGAGACTGAAAATCAGCCAAAAGAAAATTCTCTAGCTGTCTGTCTAGATGTTTGTGTAAGTGTATACATACATCAATATATATGTTTACAGAAAGAAAGTTATGTTTTAAAATTCCTTTGCTTTTTCATGTATTTTGAAGTAATTTAATTAAGAAATTGTTAATTCAAAACAATTGTTAATTAAAAATTAATATTTTGAAACATTGTGTTAGCATTGCCAAATTAGTGTGTTTGGGGGCTACATATGATTTTCTTCCCTTGCTGCTGATGCAGATGATGGTCTCTATTCAGCTTTTTTATTTATTACTGGAACTAAGTATTAGAAGATCCAGGTTGAAAATTCCAGGATAAATTTCTAGGACTGCACTTCACTGAAGCAGTTCAATTTCCTCATTATCTTCCAACATTTCTGTCTCTTCTGCAGATGATTTAGCTTTTATCACATGATCTTTTCTTGTTATCTATTGAAGGTTACTGTGACCACAAGCTGAAAGCCATACTTTGAAGCCTAGTGCTCTTATTTTTAATAAGATAGCTAAACCACTGAGCTAAACAGATATTCACAGAATGTGTAATGTACTACTTGGGTACACAGACTGCATGGCCTGGACACTATTAGGATGCAGTTTTTCCTGTCAAATTGTACTATTTATGACTTTGTGTAGAATGTGCTGGTACTGAATTTTAACTATCCTTTGGCTTCTAAATTTCATTTCATTCTGAAGTTGCAGTAACTAGCAGCAGATTTTTTTTAGGTAGTCAAGTATCAATGTGTTCAGTATCCTAATACAGATTGCTCAGTATTATTGTACTTGTGCAGGATGTTTTTTTGGTCAGATGTGTCACTGCACGTATTCTACTGGTCACTAAATTTGTATTGAAGGTTTGAAGGTTTTATACTTTTACTTTACAGTGCCAAGTAATGTACGTTAAGCACACTATAATATAAGTAATCATGACCCAAAGATACATTATCTGAAGCTATTCTGAAATCCAGTACTCAAAGATGCACAATCTCAGTATGTGTTATTCTGTAAATCAATATATTTTAAACTCTGTTTCTGAATTATATTAAATTTTTTATTTCTGAATTAATAGTAACTAGTATCAAGATAAGGCTTGGAAATAGGTAGAAATAGGTACCGAAAGTAGCATGACCATGATCCTATAGATACTTTGATAGGGCTTGCCATGGTTTCTGAACTACATTTGAAGCTTTTTCTGCATGTTGGAAGACAAGATTTTAATGTTTGCAGATGACCATTTTGAGGAGAACCATTGTCTCTATGAGCTTTATCATGACAGACTGAAAGGAAGAGCATGAGGGATGCACTTCTGCCCATATTTGGAAGTTTATAAGGTTTCTTAAGGATGTGTGTTCAGCGTTTGAGCACTGCAAGTTTTCGTAGAGTCAGGTGTGCACATTTTATGCAAAGGGGTTCTGCTGTTTTCCAAATGGCAAGAATATTTGTTCATAAATCAGGACAGAAGTACCAACAAGTCTTTGAATATTACCTGCTTCTTATTGTGCAGCATCTTCTTTGGAGTAACCTAGAATTAGATTTTTTTTCCCAAGTTACTATTTTATTTTGATTAGAAAAGATAGAGTTCAATCATTCTGGTGTCTGTCAGCACTGTAAATGATCTGAGTTAATTGACTGGTATTCAGATGAGTGCTTGAGATTGACTGATACTGTCCATTTACAGAAGCCTAGTAAATATTCCTTCAGTACTTGAGCTTTTTTTTCCTTTATTATGAAATATTTAAGTGTCAAAAACCATGTCTCTTATTATTTTCTTATTTTACCAGGTCCATCAACTTGAATAGTACTTCACAAATACAATTTCATGAATGTTCTCTGGGTTTTGTTGAAAAAAAATAGCTTAAATTGATGAGTCTGGCTTGCAGGCAGCTGGTTCACCTACTCCTGTTACAGAGTAGCTCTGAGCTTGCTCTGTGCAGTCTCAGGAGAGTTAGCCAAGCACAGGCAATATTCTTCTCATACCAGCTCAGTGCAGCAGTTCCTGTGTTGCTCCTAATTTCTGTGATCATTTTGCAGGGAATGATGAGGGGTGAGGGAAAAGGCAGCTGTTGGATGACAGATGAACGTTGCAGTAGCTTTCTGAAACTAAAACCAGAGTGCAGGCATCTTTTCAGTCCTTGCTTTAAAGCATTCAGTACTTGTCCCATTTTCAGCTGCAGTTTGTCCCTTAATATGTATGAAGTCATGACAGGTACTTAAGGTTCTATACAAGACACCAGAAAGCTCTATGTTCTTTGCTGTAAAATAGGGCCTGATTTCTGTATGCCTTTTAGCAATGCTATTATCTAAGGCCACTATCTTTCCATGTTGTGTTTTATTATTCTGTTTTATGTTAGACTAGCTCATGTTTTAGGAAATACTGGTTTTGTGTAGTACCATTGTATCACTTAAGCCACAGCTGGCATAGATTCAGTATTAATAATAATAATAAAAATTTACTTTGACTTAACTCCCCTGACTTCAGTAGAGTAAGGCAGCATACTGATTGGAAATCCAGTTATATCATCCCAGATTCTTAATAGCCACAGTGATAATCAAACTGCCTGTGAAGTATCTGAGATTCCAGATGTTGTGTTCCTGAGGAAAGCTGCTGTCATTAACTGACTCCTGCAGTGGCTGGTGCCACGACATGTGCTGACACTAAAAAAACTTGTCCTCTGTTAAAAGCTGCACAGCTGCAGGAACAGAATTTTTCTTCTCACAGTGCATGCAATGGGAAGTTCACGTAACAAAGCAGGGAAATGGTCTGGATGCCCTTTCCAGCAGCAGCAGCAGCAGAAGCTCCAAGCTGTTTGCCAAGGAAGCCCACTCCTGTACTGCCTTGTTAGTAGGGGTGACAGCACTGACAAAATAGCTATTAAGAACTGCAGTTTTCTGTTGCTACTAAGTGAATGTGACTGCCCTGCCTGTTCATCTTGGCCTTCATTATTTTTATTCTGCTGTATGATTTTGAATTTCATCAAATCTTACACATTCTGGATGGCTATTTCAGCCACTGTGGAGAACACACATCTAAAACACTCTTTGATAATTTGGGAGTTTGTCATTCACTGGCATATAGTAAGTGCTGCATGAGATTTCATCTGTTTTAATAGCAGTGGTGTCTCTATTGTAGAGGCTTATCCCCACAAAGAATTATGCCTGCAAGACCAGTAAGTAAATAGAGGCTCTTTTAGGAGCTTCAAACAGTTGTTCATGCTCTTATGTCTTCAGGGTAGCAGATGACTAATATTTGGAATTGCATAAATGCCTCATCAACCAGAAAGCTAAACTGATAGGATTGCTGTATTTCATGTAGCATCATATATCTTACAAGAATTGCAGGATAGAAACCAAACCCAGATACATCTTCTTGCCATCAGTGTTTCATGCCATGGAAGCATGGCAGGAAAACCATGGAAATAAATGACCAAGCTGTAGCTGTGCAATTACTCTAGCTTTAAGAATGGTTATATCATACTGAATGATGAAATATTGCGTTTGTGACTTTATAGCTTATTTATAAGAAGGAACTGTAGAAGACCATGTATTCTTGAGTAATGTGCAACTTTGTCACTAAAGTTTTAAGTGGGACCAATTTTGACTGCTTGAGTCTCTAGTTACTGGCAGGTAGATGCAGCTGCTGAGTTTAGAAAGTATACCTAGTAGAGTTGATAAATCCTGTTGCTGTGATTTGTCATATTTCCACTTACCCTGTGCATATGTTCTCATAGCATCCTCCAGTGTGATTATCTGTACAATTATAACAACCTGACTGGTCAGAAGTTTCTGGGAGCAGATGCTGTGCACTTCTGTTCAGTGTATTTCCCGCAGCCTCACCTCTTCCACAGCTGCAGTGTCATTAACATTATATCACAGGTACATGTCAAAATTATTGTGATTTGTTAGATCTTTTTTTATCTCACCCTAAGGTCATTTGGTTTAGGTTGCTCTAGTGAGCGAACTAAAATGGTTTACCAAGTGAAGAAATGATAATTTTGCTTCAGTTCCAGCCATGGACATCAAGCTCTGAAACCACTGTTGGCCCTGAAGCAGCTGAAAAATCCTGTTTCAAGGGCTTTTAAATAACCCAGCAGGGAGAAGAGCCACATTTTAGACATTTTCTTAAGACTAGTTATACATCAAAGATAGGTTAATTATTTTAATAAATTACTTAATATCCCCTTATTGAAGTCCAGAGATGTTTGAGTGAAGGAAGAGGTAAAGGTCACAAGTGCTTATTGGCAGCACAGTGACATGATGAAGATAAATTGGCTAGTGCTTGATTTGTTGCTTTTTTTTTTTCCTCTTAGGAAAGCATGTGGTTACCAGTTTTGCCTATGACTTCCTTTGTTGGTTAAACCTCTTAATTAGCATACTAAACTGAGTCTTTGATATTAAATCACATCACATAGGTTGGTAGGATGCTTTCTTTAGTTTCCCCTTCATATTGTTTTTTTCTGAAGTATTCCTTGCCTCTCTTACATTGTGCTCCGGTTTAAGGAACTGGAAAGCTGGTTAAAATGAAGAAACATGGGGAATATATACTGAAGCTCAGAAAACTGAATAATGGGGAGTCATGTCACACTTCATAATTGAACTGAGTTCAGAGGCTCCCTATGAAACAGATTTCTGGATTAGCTTGTTCCACTCCAGAAAACTCCAGGTGCCCTTCAGGTGAAATTTTGTATCTGGAAGAAAAAGGTGAGCAAAGGTGAAATGACGGAGTATTTTTAAAATTAATTTTTCTCTGAAATTCACTGGTAATGAACTGTATTGCACTGTGTGTTTGGCACAGTCTTTTAGCTCTGGTTTTGGTTTGGGGACTTTTCACTGCTTTTGTGTTTGACCTCAGAAAACTAGGCCAGTTTTTTTCCTGTTGTCAAACAAAATGTGTTGGCAGTTTACATAATCCAGCCAACAATTTATCTGTTCATTGTTTCACTTCTCCACACTTTACTGTGGAATGTCAAATTAGTTGTGAGACTGCCAGACAAAATATGCAAGAAAAATGTTTTTTTTTTGCTTGTGAAATTTTTTTTCTGTCCTTATTGATATTATGTTGGAATTCATGTGATGCCATTTTCACTAAGAAACAATAGTGTCTGCCTCCCTTTCTTTCACAGCTTTCCAATTAAAAAAATTCCACCAGCACATCTTCATATCTGACTGTAATTGAACTGTTCATGACAATGAAACTGATGTTGAAGATTCAATTTATTCCCTCAGAGTAGCTGTTCCTACTTTATTTGAAGGAATTGCTTTTATTTATTAAATGCTTTCCTCTTAGACTATACACCTGCTTGTCAGTATTCACGGTTTGTTCACTGCCTGGCCTGTAATGGTAATTTGTGTTTAGTCACTGTGTTCCCAGCCTTTGGAGTTTGCTATGATCTTTTAGAGAAGAAAGAGATGGAGGAGGATTGCAGTTACCTGTAAATAATTAGACAGGTGGGCTCTTTATGCCAGCTGTGCAAAGAAAGAGTTCAGAGATCTAACCAAGTGCCAAATATGAGCTAACGTGTGCCATGCTTATTGAATGCTTTGAAGCTAAATATGAACAGGCATGCATTTCATTCTTCATGACTATTTTATCATCAGTTTTATTTGAAAGAGAGAGTAGTAAGCTGATTTTTATGGTTACACTGTGGCATTATATGGTGAGTTTTGTGAAAGACTAATAGAAGTGGTGATAAGAGTGTTAATTTTAACTTTTTGTAAGAAAGCAAGGAAGACAATGGTTGCTCAGAAAGATTTGTTGCACTAAAAGAATATTGAATAAATCTGGCTGCTGTTGTGCTTACTCATACGATATCTAAACAAAGATAGTTTTGGAAATAAAGTATCCCCAGAAAAGACAATATAATGATTTTTCTACCTAATTTTCAACAAATTTACCCTTCTTAAAAGGAAATGGAAATATGAAATATTTTTCAGGAGATGCAAGTTTAAGGGAATTCAGTGTATGAATCAATAAAATCTGAAAATTTCAGGCTTATTTCAAAACTACTTTTTTTCTGAAATAATCCAAATTTCTTGATAATCCCCCTAGCATGGTTTCCCTGTCAGGTTATTGCTCTCAAGTGTCCAAACCGTCACAGCTGCACGATGGCAGACTCTTAGTTGTCTGATCATCCTACATGTTTTTTCTTGGTGACTGCTTGGGATCTATTTGGACCACCTGGACTCTTTATGGGAAATTTGCATTCAGAAAGGAGGCTAAGATAAATATATCTGAGTTCCATTCTCACATGCCTTTCACCTCTGCAATGGGAGTACAGGTATGTGCTTGGACGTTGCACCAAAGTTAATTTGAGTGAAAGATAGTATAGGTACATTGGGTATATTACAGGAAGCTAGCAATTGAATATCTTGCTACACATTCATCAAGATGCTTGGAAACAAGTAGTTACTAATTTGATTACATTAAACTATTATGTAATAGATCTTTTTGGAACTGTGATAAATGTATAATGAAGGATATTAATAAAGTTTCTCTCTTTTTTTTTTTTTTTTTTTCCCAAAAAGTTCTTTAAACAACTCCTGTAATACATGGGTATGATAAAAACTTGCACATTTAATGCTGAGAGGTAAGAGAATGAAAGCATCTGGGTCCATTGAGGCTGTTCCTTTGCTTTGTGTGTTCAAAATAACCTGTTAGCTGCTCTTTTTTTTTTTATCTTAATTTTTAGGGTGGTTGGTATTCTATGGCAACCTGAGAGTTTTCTTACTCTAGGTGCATGTGACTGTAATGATACTTTGATAAATTTCTTTTTCTCCAACAATGCAGTGTTACTGTAAAGTGGCTGCTCAGAGTAGCACCTTCAAACTCAGACAACCTGCTCTTTTCATACACTTGGTCATGTCTGTTGATTTCACTGACTTCTTTTTTAATCCTATCTGTACTGTAAAGGCAGCATGTAAATCTTTGTTCATTCTGTTTCATTTAATCTCATTAAAACACTTCTCCAGTGCACTGCTTTGGGCTCTCATTTACATGACAGCAACACCATTTTCCTTTCTAGTTGTAACCACTATAGAAGAGCACAGAAAGCGGAATATTAAGATTAAACAAGCCCTGGATTTTCATGTATTTCTTGAATGTTATTTACAGAAGCAAAATAATTAAGGTCTTGTTTTGACCTGCAGAATCTTCTCCTAATGGCCTCTCAAGGCATAAGCAATTTTAGGGCAGTCATCTTTAAAATGCATTTTTGATTAGTCCTTTCATTCCACCTGTCCCTTCACTGTTTGCCTCATACACTGGTTACTCATAACCTTTGAGAGTCACTGTGTTAGCACAGTCCTCATCTGCCATGCATCACAGAGCAAGGACAAGCATCCTCTAGCATATATATTTCCTGAACCTGTTATTCTCCCACCTGAAGAGGTGGAAAAATGGAGAAAGATTTAAGTAGCCCTGGAATATCTGCCTGGGTGCTTCTCAAGAATCAACTGCTACATTTCACAGACTTTCCTGGGAGATGGGTGGTATCAGTTGCAGAAATGAGTGAGGCTTCTCGTTCGTACACTCGGCTGCTGTGATTATTTAAAAGTAAAATGAACAAAACCCCCCACTCCAACCAGCAAAGCCTTCACTGTTATATTATTTGAAAACAGAACTCACAGACTGCACCATGCATATTTATTGACCAAGTAAACTAGTAGTGACCTCTGGTTCAAGCAAGTTTTTGAACCACTGTCTTCTTTTCTCTTTCCCCTCCCCACTGATCCTGTAACTGAGAGGTGGACAACTGACATCAAATGCCTATGTTTGGTCTCCAGCTCTTTTTCCTTGCAGAGGAGCTGCTGAGTTGCTCCTTGGTGCCCTTGCTGGGCAGCCATGCAAGAAAGATCACATCTGCCATCAAGTAGAGAGGCTGTTGCTCTTAAAGTCAGAGTCGTGGTCTGGAGCTGTGACAAATACAACAGAGAAGAGACTGCTGCTTTGCTCCTTTGTGCAGGAGTGCAGGAACAACTGGCTGGATTATTTGAAAAACAATATTTCATCACATCTGTAATATTTATCCTCCCTCAAGTTCTACTGTGTCAGGAATTGTCTCATTAAAAGGCTGTGGGTTTTCCATCTATCTCTCTATTTTTTACTTTTGTCTTCTGGCCATAAGTCTACTGAGGACTTTGACATTCTGTCACAAAGAGGAGCTTTCTTTAGGCTTTAGTAAGTAAAGGGAAATTTCCTCTGGGATTATGATGATGTATACTTTTGTGTGTATGCAAGTAGATCTATGAGGCAGATAGTTTCAGATAGTTCTGCAAACTGTGATATTTACTTCCTGCATGTTAATGGATTTTTCAAAGCTGAAATCTCTTCAAGGATCTTACATTGCATGTTGTAAAGTTTGGAGGAAAACATAGGAAGTTTATTTTGTTTGCTTCTTAAGAGATGTAGAATCTCTGTCTTAATGAATATAGTCTTAGCCTTGAAGTATTAACGCTGCTCTTAAAATTCTGTCTAGGTCTGCCAGATGTGGTTGCACAGTGCAGGGACCTCCAGGTTATAGCAAGTTCCCATCACGTCTCCTCTTCCTAAGCTAATCAGTGTGTGTCAGGGGAGAGGAAGTAGGGACAGACGGCTTTGTGCCTGTAATTTCTTAGTTTGGAGTTTCTCAGTTTGGGTTTCTCAGACTGCTGTGTGCTATACAAATTGCCATACAAAAGAAAATAGATGTGGCCATGGATTTATATAAGAATTAAAAATTGTTGGCTGGCAGACTTTGGTAAACATACATAGATGTGGTTGTTTCTCTGTTTTTAGGAATACACTATAGATATAATTTTTGCCCAGACATGGTATGACAGTCGTCTAAAATTTAACAGCTCAATGAAGGTGCTTATGCTTAATAGCAATATGGTTGGAAAAATTTGGATTCCAGACACTTTCTTCCGGAACTCAAGGAAATCTGATGCTCATTGGATTACAACTCCAAATCGTTTGCTTCGAATCTGGAGTGATGGAAGAGTGCTATATACTCTAAGGTGGGTTTCTATTAACTGGGTAAAAAAAAAACAACAACATATTGCAGATCTAGTCATAAATTGTTTTGCAGACTATTTCCTAAATAGTTCAGTATCTAATTTCCACCAAATAATTTGCTACAAGAGAAATTTTAATTGTTTCAAATAATAAAAATAATAAAAGTTTTATTAAAGCTAAGGCCCCAATCCTGCATGTACTTTCTAACGTTTACCCTTGCAAACTATTTAAACAAACCAGTTCATCCAAATTAGGCATAAGCAAACACGTTGGTGACAATTCTTGGCAGATGAGAGATACTTGGGCTGATTTTAAGCTTGCCATCTAGGCTATCTGCACTGATCTTTGAGTCACTTTTCAAACAATTCTTGAAAGGCTGTGTTCTACAGAAATCATATAGGGTAATTTCTCAGTTTTATTTTTTACGTATGCTAAGAAATCTTGCAATAAATTAGGAGCTAATAAAGAGGCAGTCCATACAGAAGATTCCATAAATATGATTCTGCTCTTGAGAGTTTATTTATTTATTTTAAACAATAAGTAGCAACTTTTAATTACTTTCTTTTCAGACATCTATGCTGTTTTCATATGCACACTAGTTGTGTTGTATATGGACAATTTAGAATAGTCATCTGTATCGAAAGTAAAAATAATTAGAATGTTTTAAAAGAATTCTCTTCACTGAATTTTTTCTTAATATGCTTTATTTGAGGACACAGAAATATCTCTGAAGAGCAGTTCTAACAGTTCATTATGTGGGTGTTTATAAACATTTCTAGAGAGTCTCTTCTGTTGACATACTAATTGTTTCTTTTTCTTTTTGCAGCTAACAATTCTATAGTCATACTTGAACTTTACCCTTCCATTATCCATTCCATTCCAATGTATAATTTCTTTTAAACAGGGTCTAAGTAACACAAAGAAACAAACAAACACAACCAAAATAACCTTGTGAGCTCTCCCAGAGCAACAGGTTAGAATTATTGTGCTGGAGTCTGAGCTTTAAAGTGCAGTGAGCCAGTAATATAACAACAGGTATTCACGCAGGACTGCAACGTGCAGACTGCTGTGTACATGAGGATATAGCTTGAATGTGGCAAGTGGAATAACATTGAGAGGTTCATATGTTGGTTATTGCAGGAACAGTAATAGGATCTGACAGTGCACCAGGTTCATGAGCTCCCCTGTACTACCACTCTTTCAGTCATCTGTATCGAAAGTAAAAATAATTAGAATGTTTTAAAAGAATTCTCTTCACTGAATTTTTTCTTAATATGCTTTATTTGAGGACACAGAAATATCTCTGAAGAGCAGTTCTAACAGTTCATTATGTGGGTGTTTATAAACATTTCTAGAGAGTCTCTTCTGTTGACATACTAATTGTTTCTTTTTCTTTTTGCAGCTAACAATTCTATAGTCATACTTGAACTTTACCCTTCCATTATCCATTCCATTCCAATGTATAATTTCTTTTAAACAGGGTCTAAGTAACACAAAGAAACAAACAAACACAACCAAAATAACCTTGTGAGCTCTCCCAGAGCAACAGGTTAGAATTATTGTGCTGGAGTCTGAGCTTTAAAGTGCAGTGAGCCAGTAATATAACAACAGGTATTCACGCAGGACTGCAACGTGCAGACTGCTGTGTACATGAGGATATAGCTTGAATGTGGCAAGTGGAATAACATTGAGAGGTTCATATGTTGGTTATTGCAGGAACAGTAGTAGGATCTGACAGTGCACCAGGTTCATGAGCTCCCCTGTACTACCTCTCTTTCCTTTTTCCTAATACAGGGAGCAGATGTGTTAATTCTGTTAGTCAGGCTTAGTGAGTCTCCTCTGAGCGTAGTTCTTGGTCTGTCCATTGCACTCACCAGTGATTCCAGGTCTCGTAGTGTTGCTTTTGAGAAAAGTCTAGTTTGTTTTCCTTGTCTTTAGGCAATTGACTCTGCAAAGGTTGAAAAATGGAAAACAAAGATGATAATTGCATCTGCCATAGCTGGCAAATTTGAAAAGCATCTTAAGAGTAATGCAAGTGGTTTATGTGAGTGTGTGTGTGTAGGATTCCATTCCTTCTACCCCCCAAAACCCCAGCCCGGTATATGGCAAGACAACTTTCTAAAAGGGTCCTAGTGACACTTAGAGTAGAATAAATACTTTGTTCTCAAACTTACAGAAGTTTCTGGCACTGTGTGGCAGAATCTTCCTATTGCATAGAGTTAAGTATGTAAGCATTATATTTATTTCAAAGTTGATTTTAGAAGACATTCTGACATTCTTCATAGTGTTTATGAGCAAAGGAGGAGCTGTTTTAAATGCTTAGATGGCATTTTGGAGCCTAGCCCCCTAGTCTAGGTTACTAGTGAAAGTTAGCAGAACTGAGCTTTGCACTGGTTGCTTGGAAGCTCTTCAGAAATCTGTGGTAGTAGTTTCAAAAGCAGCAGGTGATCCAGTCAATATCATTAAGAGTCCTAAACTACTTCTAAAATGTGTATTAATTGCATGAATTAACTGAATGCTGTAGACATTACATAAATAGAAGATCAAGTCCAGTAGAATATCCATGCTTCTGTCTTCAGAGCTGCTTCCATGAGTATAGAGCATTTCCAAGAATGTCTGCACTTTCTCTCTCATGTCTATAGCCACCTGACACAACGATGCCAAATACAATTTGACTAGACAAATGCATTCTTCAGAAACTTTATTTGCTATCAAAAACTCCCTTTCTTGCCTTGCCTTCAGTTCCTCCCTTTTATCCCCTGTTTCTGGTGGAGAGTTGAAAGATGCCCCCCCGAGATCAAACACAATTTTTAAGAAGGCTTGAAGTGGCAGTTGAAACCACACAGGTCATTAGGTTGCATATGGTGATAGCTTCTGCTCTTTCTTGGTGATGCTCTATTTTTTTTGCACATACTGTCCTTTAATTGGCAAAAATTATTTCTGTGCATGTCCTTTACTATCTAGTCTGAAGTGTCTGGAAGCTTGAATATAATATTTTTTCTGTTGTTTGTTTGTTTCCCTCCCCCCCTTCCTTTTCTAATTAGGCTGACAATTAATGCTGAATGTTATCTTCAGCTTCATAACTTTCCTATGGATGAGCACTCCTGTCCGCTGGAATTTTCAAGCTGTAGGTGGTAAAATATGTTGGTTTTTTTTCCTCTTTACATACAGACTTTTATGTTTCCTTAAAGTCTGGCTGCAAGAGAGCAAGTGTCTACTTTTTAAAGCATAGTAGTGAAGGAGATCATTGACCTGTTTATGTTTTTATTAGATTTATTGCATTATTTACTGCATTTGTAAATGTAGTAATGAATGAGTTTAATTACATGCATTTCATTTAAATGCAACTTTAAAAATAATCTTACGGCTCAGAGTGTTATTCAGAGCCCATTCAAGTTAATGGAAGTCTATTGCCTTGGAAGAACTTTATTTTTTATGCCTGACAGACTTACCAGCTTTTAATTAGTTCCATGTGGTATACTGAAGAGGAAAAATAAGATCTGTCTTCTTCAACCTGTTCCCGTAAATGCTTCTCCTATCAGTGGGACTTATACATGTGAGCAAGAAACACAACTTTCAGGCTTCATGTCTTTAATATAAATACAAATTATATATTTTTAAAACAAAAAAAAAGTTCCTAGAGGAATTGTACTGTTAGTGGCAAAAGAAACCCAAACCACCTGAACACAACTATACGACTTAATCCTAAATGTGAAACCTGATAGAAAAGGAAATCAAACTTCAGTGATTATTTTTAAATTAATATTTTCATTTCATCACTCCTTCTTGAGTGCTTCCAGCTAAATGTGCTTTGGTAGCTCCATTGATTAAATAGTTGTGCCACACAAGTGAGTTTGCTTAATTTCGTTTCTGCCTTGCAGCAAGATAATGTCAGGCAACATGTGAGACACATGAAAATCAAGACAGTTGCACTTCCTTTAAGCTGACGTACTGGACAGTGAATAAGGCCACAAAAATCCATTCTGGGAATAATACACAGGTTTTCAATAAGCATCAATAGGAATTTTATCAAATTATGTACTAAAAGGTGTGTGTCCTTTTAAGGTATTTGGGAATGTATCTTACATTTGTGGATGATTCTGACACAGTTTTTCATATCTGAGTTCCAGAATATTGTGTAAACATTTGTATACACAGTTTTTGATCAATCTTACATTCAACTAAGCTTAAACTTGAGGCTAGATATTTTTTGGTTAAATTTTAAGTGTATCAGGTAGACTGTAGATTGACTTTCTCTCTGATACACTTAATGTCTGGCCCTGGTTTAGTTCATAAAGAACTCCAGAAGTGACAAAACATGCTTTGGTATATACTGTGACTGAACACCTTATTTGCTCTGTTTTATTCTAGATGGATATCCCAGAAATGAAATTGAATACAAATGGAAGAAAACTTCTGTTGAAGTGGCAGATCCAAAATACTGGAGATTGTATCAATTTGCTTTTGTAGGGCTACGAAACACAACTGAAATTTCTCATACCTTGTCTGGTAGGACAAAGTGCTAGGTTTTATTTCATGTAATATTTATGTAGAACAAGACTAACAGACAAACATACAACCTAAAACCATTTTCAGTGTAATGTAAGGGTTTTTTTGTTTTTGTTTTTTTTTAATTTATAGGTGATTATATTATTATGACAATCTTCTTTGATCTCAGCAGACGTATGGGATATTTTACTATTCAGACATACATTCCTTGTATACTCACTGTTGTTCTTTCATGGGTGTCATTTTGGATCAATAAGGATGCAGTTCCTGCAAGGACTTCTCTGGGTAAGAATGTTTTTTTTCTACCTTGAAGGGTTTGGTACTCCCCAGCAATACAAATCTGCAGCAGAGAGTAAATTAACCACAGTTTATTCCCCTTCAGATTATGACCATTGGCCACCCTTTCTTTTGAACTACAAGATTAAGGGTAGGAAGATCCTGCTGTGGTTGAACAGCAGAGCTTAAGGCGAGAGTGTTGAGGATGGAAATATGAAAATCCTGGTCCAAGCCTTGTGGATCTTCTGTTGATCAAATAAATAGATGCTTCTTTCTTCTTTATGTTCTTCTTACCTCTCCAGGGATGCAATAGGGCAATCATTAGTCTGACAAGTATGATTAAAATTAACTTGGCATCATGGAACAAAAGCAGCTATTACTACACAGGGAAGAACTGTGAAGATCTGTTTTTTATGGTTTTGTTGTTTTGTTTTTTTTAGTTTTCTGTTGTTTTTGAGGTTTTTGTTGTTGCTTGTGTTTGTTTTTTTTTTAATAATAGAAAGGATTCAGTTGTTCTTTTAACTCCAGGATAAGACAGAAATTATATAAAGTTGCATTTCAAAGAATTCAGCATAAAACTGACAAAAACTGACTCACCATCCTGCTTTTAATACAGACGGTACTGAAGTGTGTTGTAAGTTCTGCTACAGAATAATTCTGTGTTAGTGTCATCTTGGCTGACCTTTTTCACATAGATAATGGCAATCTCCTTCATTTGCCCACTTAGGATTGTTGTGCTGCCTTGGAGAAGAGTCATAGTCTGCACACAAAGCACGATAGATGGGGCTGCTTGTAGCACACAGGGTGACATTAGCAACTTGGAGCTTAGCAGTCACAGATGCTTATAGTAAAACTAGTGACAGTAGTATGACCTGTTTTAGGGGAAACATCAAGAGCTGAGCGTGTATCTTAGGAAGTGAGAGATGTGAGTTAGTTTCCCTCATCAACTTAGAGGATTTTGAGCACAGCATTCCCACATTCAAGGAGTATTTCCTACCAGAAAAATGAGTCTGTGTTTTAACACCCAGCCTTTTCTACTGAAACTGAACTGCTGTGCAGGCAGGCCTTCAAGTTTCATAAGTTAAGAGAGAAAGTAAGCAAAAATGTGCATCGCTCAGTAGCTTAATGAAAAAGCAAGGGAAGAAAATCTGTCTTGCATCTTAACTTTCTGCTATTTAAAAGTACTGCAAAGTTTAGTGAAGAGAGCATAAAATCTTGAATAAATAAGTGAAATGATCTCCTGATAGTTTAAAATCTTGATTTAAAATTTTATTATAAGATTTCTTTGAGTATTTATTGGACATCACTCTGGGTATCATCTGGAAATACACTAACTATAACAGGGAAAAACTATTGTATTGGTATCATACTAGTTCTGTATCCAGTTTGTTCTTTTTACAGCACACTTTTTCTATGCCATGAACCTGGCAAATTTGCCTTTGAGCTTGAGTTTTCATGCTTCCACTTCAGCAGTACTATCCTTCATCTGCTTGAAATGTACTACAGATGTTTGCAATATCATATTTAAAGCAGCTTTCAGTTAACTCTGAACTCCTTTTATGTGCACATGCAGAAGCCATCATTTGAGAGATTGTAGGGTGACTTTTCTCACAGGCAGATGCTCTGGTGAAGGACAAAGAGAATACTAATCAAATAGACATAATTTTATTCAAGAAGACTGAGAAATTAAGCAAGGAAACCAAAACTAAGCAAGGTCCACTGGGGCAAGTGGTCATGATGCTATGGAAGGTTTGTTCCCTGTGACAGCCCCCTGTATGCTTTCCATGTAGTGAAGAGGACTGGGAAAGTCCATATATCCTTTTATCCTCTCTGGACAGAAATCAGTAAGGACAGTGGTGGGCATCACCTCCCATCTGGAGGCTGTGCTGGATTCTGTTACACTGAAAAGGCTTGGGCCTTTTTCTTCTGCATATGTTGAAAGATCTTGGCAGATTGTGGTTTGAGATGATTAAAGGTATTTAGATATTTAATTATGCAGAGAAATGCCTAATTGATTTTCAAGAGCATCTAGTGGGAGTGAAGCACTTTTGAAAAACTGTGGTTATCTGTTTGTCCTTTTAGGCATGTAATTTCATTGGGAAATCTGTTGCAAAATCAGCACTGCTTTCCTCCTGCTGAATGAGTCCTTAGCGACCCCTGATTCCATGCTTAGATTTCAAAGCTGTAAACAGACTGGTGTTATGTATTACCTGCAATAAGCCTGTTCATGTAAATAACAAATTATTTGTGTGTTCAAGTGTTGCTTTCCAAAGTAAAGGTCACATCTGAATTTTGGACTACTGTGAAAAAGGCTTTGCATCTCCCTGAACCATCAAGTATAAGAAGAAAGTGTTAACACCTTTTAAATGTTAAAACATTGAAGGGTGGAATAGTTGAGATTCTGAGCACGTAGCAATTGAGGCCAGCTTGTTCTTTTAATTAACTCGTACTTAAGTGAACCAAAGGAAACAGTTGCTATTACTTAAGACATAGTATTGAAAAAAATACCTAACAATTTAGAGAATGAGACCAGGAAAGCAGTGAAGTTCATCTAGTTTGATCTGCTAGATGTCAGAAACAAACAACTGAAAACATTGTTCCTTTTTCTCATGTTTTCTGAAAGCTTGAAATTATGCATAAATAACACATCCTTTTTTCAGAATGTATCTTTTTGTATATTTTAGTATTTCAAGAACCGAAGAACTTTTTTTGTGTTGATAAAATTTGTATGCTTATTTGTTCCTGTTGTCTATTGTGTTTGTTTTATGTACGCATTCTATATCAGGTTTAAAGAAATTACACAGATGTTTTGAGTGTCATTGTTTATTCAGTGTGTGTTGAAAATGAGGTTTTAAACTGAAGGTGAAAGGTACTGCCTTCTGTGTGATCCCATGGTGGCTGCTGGATCCATGGGGATGGCTTCTTGCATTCCTCATGAATGAATTAATGGCTAATTTGAGCATTTTTTGGTGACAATATATGATTGGATTACTTATATACACCCCTCTTCCTGTCTTTTTTTCTTTCTTCCTCCAATAGGCATTACAACAGTGCTGACCATGACAACGTTGAGCACAATTGCCAGGAAGTCACTCCCAAAGGTTTCCTATGTGACAGCAATGGACCTTTTTGTTTCAGTTTGCTTCATTTTTGTGTTTGCTGCCTTGATGGAATATGGCGCCTTGCATTACTTTACCAGCAACAGAAAAGGGGACAAAGGAAAAGAAAAGAAGACAAAATCTAAGCCATCAGTAAGTTTAGCCAATAAAGAATATAAAAAAATAAATACAGAATTGTATGTATTTATCTAATTGTAGCATTAATTTTGACAGACTGGTTCTTAAGTAGAAAGGCTGATGTACAAAGACAATTAACTCTATTGATTATTTTATTCTTTTTTTTGCTGTTGGGGGGTTGTACTAATTTTTTGTAAGTACTGCTAATGAACAAAAATTTTAGATTATTCCACTCATATGCAAATGAAAACACATAAGCCTAAGCTACAGAAGGGTTTGAGATAGTCTTCCATGCTTCCATGCCAGCCCAAGGCCTTGGTGCTTCTAGAGCTGCCAATGGGAATTCGTCCCCATAGAGGCAGTTCTGTTTGGGCAACAGCGCTTCTGAAAACAGTGCCTGGCAGAGAACCATAGATAAACTGTAGCAGTAGAGATAATGTAAATGGACTGAAGGTAGGAAGATTTGTTTGGCTCTGCATCACCTAACTGGGGTTTTGCCTTGCTAGCTTTGCAAAGGAAAAAGTACCTATTATTAGGTCAATATGCCAAATCACATCCACTTAAGAAATTCTACTGTAACTCTTTTATTTCTATTTACTTCCATATTTCTTTCTGGTAAAATAAACCTGCTTTTACAAGTTGGTGTTTGTATGGTGTGAATCCCCACATATCCCAGGAATAAGTATTCATTTTAATTTTTGCTTTGTGTAGTAGTAATAGTGGGACTTCTGATTAATCTATTGTTGGAAGCCAATGCAAATATTTAAAGTTAATAGTTAAGCTAATAAAACATTGAGGTAAAGGCCTTAAATAGCTTATTCATTTGAACACTAGTCTTAATATCTGAGGCTAGACTGTGAGAGGATAAGAGGAAGAACAACATTACAAAGCCCCCTTTCAGATCATTTCATCAAAGGAGGCTGGAGCAGAGCTGTAGCATAATACTAGTTGTCTTTTCTGGGTGAAGGCTGAAAACCACCTGTCTGAGATCAAACAGGAACCAAAATGAAATTACAGAAGCCTGGATACAGAAACGCAAAAATCCCATTATGAGCCATATCCTTTTTGTGACTGTGTCAGTCAGCACTGGTGCTGCTGTGGGATGGGCACTGCGGGGTGCTATGGCTTAATACCAGGGCAGTGACAGCTTCTACGTTCCATATGGTGAGCTTGTCTGAGTGGGTCAGATGTGTATTGATGACAAGGCTTTTGGTGAACAGTTAATACTGACCTGTGCTGCCATGTTTGTCCATCATTGTGATCCTCACGGAATCCAGCACAGCCAAGAGAACTGGAAAATGGAAATCTCAAACCTCCTTCCAGTTAGCATTAGATGCAAATGTGGGCATGACGGAAAGGATAGAAAACAGGCTTTGGCAAGGGCTACAGCTGAGCAATGAGGGTTAAAAATAACAGAGGCTACAGAATTTTGGGGCCTCCCACTGTCAGCATAGCCAATTCAATTTTAGGTTGTTGTTGCTCAACAATGTTTAGGAAATGGAGCTGAAACAGGTCTGCTCTCATCATGCACAATAAGGAGAAAAGGAAGAGAGGAGGAAATACTGCTTGTTCAAACCAGGGAGAGAACAGCTGCTGGCAGATCAAAAACCACTGAAGTGGTTTGCAAGTATACTCCGTTGAACGGAGTTACAAGACTTTCCAGAATTGGTTCTCACATGAGCCAATAATCTGCTTGATGCCTTGAGATTTTCAGTGCATATGACAATTTAAAATGTAGAATAATGATGATATAGAAACTATGACACATCTTGAATAAATAGCTGGAGTTTGGACTATAAAATTTGCAATATAATGCTCAAAGCACTCTTCAGTTGTGTTTTGCTGTGTTCTTAAAGCATGCTTTTTATTTCTAAGTAGTTGAAAAACAAGCATATTTTCACACAGAATTCTTTAAACATGTTTCAGCACATTGTGGCTATAAAACCAAATTAGATAAGAGATTTCTATTAAAAAAAGGGAGGATTAAATTTAATATACTTAGATGCAAGGATTCTAAATTGATAAATAGGGCTTTTATTCTGATGTTCTATAAAAAGCTATGCAATTTCTTCTTCCAAACAGCACAATTAAAGAAGCCATCTGATTAATTAATGGGAAATTGTACAATTACAAATCCTTTTCTTTTTTTTTTCTTCTTTCTTTTTCACTTTATCAAAGACTTCTATTTATGCTTTTTTTCATGTTGTTATGGATATAATTAAAACACCCCATTAATTAAACCAGCCAGTTTAATTCCTTCTGAAAAGTTTTATTTTACAGTTGTGTTTTCCTTGGAAAACTTGTCCTGTGTAGATCTTCTATTTCTATTGCAAAATGCAATGAAAGCTGATTATTCCAAGAACCAATGCCGATTAGATGCAATAAGTGATCTTGTGTAAAAATGGTGTGATTTTTACAAATTATTACAGGAGTTTTATCTTACAGAATATGTGCTGGCATCATTCAGGAAAGATAGTATGAATTGTCTTATATAAATCCATGTTAGTAAAGACAATGAGTTTGGGCAGGAAAGATTAAACTTAATTAATTGTGAATCTTGTTCTGATCATCATTTCACCTCAAGTGAATGCATCTCCTTTGCCGTGATTTCTGCAGATGAGGGCTTTCTTTTGTACTTGTATTAGTGCTGATGCAGAATAATTTTGGTCCTATCAGAGTGTATTATGAAAGCTTCTCTCTACATGGAGTTTTATCTACAGTATCAGTAGGCATGTACATGAAAAATCAGCATCTACTACGTTATCTACATGTTTGCTTGTGGGGTTTTTTAAGTCTCTGCTGATTTATTTTTTTTTTTTTTTTTGGTGAGGTGTTGGTCTTTCTTCCTTTTTTTTCCCTGACGTTCTCTCTTTCTCACACACATTTTATGTACTCTGTGTAGGTAGTTATGTCTGTAAGATGCCACTGTCTTTCTGCTGCTCTCAGAATAGCTCTTCAAACCTGTAACTCAGTAGCCAGCTTCAGTCTGCACTAGTGACATGAGCAATGAAAAGCAGAACTGTAATTTTTACCATCTCCCATGGTATTTCTGAGCTGAGGATTCCTGTTTTACACCACTAGTAGAAACAAATCATGCCATGAATCTTATGTTGGCAGAACCAACAGTCAGATAATTCTTGTGTGATTTTAAAAAAAAGAAAATATTTTTTATGCTTTGTAAAAGTAAGCCCTTTTGTAATGCCTCACATTAAGGTTGAAGCATGTAGCTACTGTTTGTTAGTATTGACAGTGTTTTATTATAACTGAAAAGAATAATGACGTTTGTTGAGATGATAATTATCTCCCTAGGTCATCATGTCTAAAAAGTGTTGAAACAGCAGTCTGTATGAAACTTCCTCTGGTAAAGACACTTGTTAAATAAGGCTATTGAAAAACTGGGTGGATCCTGCGCTGCTTTAATATCACCCCTTGCAACACTGGGTAAAATGTCCCTGCAGCATTAAAATGCCTCCTTAACAATATATAGGGATCTGTGTACTGGCCAGAGTAATTCCCTGGAAGTGGGACAACAGGACTCTAAAACATAAGAAGAATCTAAATTATGTGACTTCCTGCCTTTTTTTTTTTTTCTTTTTCTTATTTTTTCATTGCTTAACATGTATAATTCTTTAAGAGAGATTCTTCCCTATGCCTTGATACCCAGTTAGTTCTTCTGACTGCATCCTTCCCTGCTGTATTTATTCCTTACATGACAAAATATGGAAATCGTAGAGAAGAGAGAAGGCAGTGTAAGACCCCTGTCATCGGTCTGAAGATTTTAGGAGAGATGTCAAAGATGGACAAGGTTGAAAGAAAGATGAGTATTGAAGGTTTTAAAAAGGTTATAAGGTATAGAAAGAGGAAAAAAAGACAGAGAGAATGTCTTGAAATATTCAGGAAGACAAGGATGAAGAGTGAAGACTGCATGGAAACAAAATAATATAAAGGGGTAACGGTGAGCTGTTGTAGTGCAAGTAAAAGGGAGGTAAAAATGCAAAAGTTGCAAGAAAGTGAAGCAGTAATGCACTAGGCAATAAGGTACCCAGATTTTTTTCTGTGAAAAATATTTATGAACCTTAACATCTATTGCACTCAGGTTTGACCAGATTGCAAGAGGGTTGAGTTAATACTGCAGGAAGTAAAAGTAAGAATTAAGAGCTGAATTAGTCAGTTTCACTGACTTGAATGGCATTCTCCTAAGGAGAAGGGGGGCATATTGTTACAGGATTTAACATCACAGGGTTAGATAATGTAGCCTGGCCTTGTGTGTCTTAGTGTCTTAAACTTCACCAGTGATGCAAAGTTTAAGAGCCTGAAATGTAACTACTAATTCCAGTAGCTTTTTTTTGTGTGTGAAAATGTAGCTTCCAGAAACATATCCAGTCCGGTTCTAAGGATTCCCAAGGATGGAAGGACGATCCTTCCCTTGGTAGAGATGCATATAACCTACTTCTGGGTTTCCTGCTAATGCTGTTGTCAAGCTGTAACTGCCTTAAAAAATGCTCATTTGAATTGTGTAGATGGGATCAGCAAACCCTGTCTGTGTAACTAATTATCCACTATTCCCAAATCCCAGCACAACCCAGTTTTCACTGTGGCAGGTGGAAATCATAGATGATCTTTTGCCTGCATGAGCTGATTGTATACAGTGGTTCATAATTCAAAAAACTCCCCAAAGTATTTTCTTTAATATGAGAATTTCTGTATATTGTACTGAAGGTGGCCTTTGCTGTGGCAAGTCTGTGGAATTACTTAATGTGAGGATAAAAAACCCTGCAAAACTGTATTTTTCTTGTTTCTTTGTTTGTTTTTCTTAAGAAACCACCTGCAATTGCTGTTCGACCTGGATCAACACTGATTCCAATTAATAACATTAATCATCTCCCTGAACATGATGATGATTATGGATATGAGTGCCTAGAAGGGAAAGACTGTGCTAGCTTCTTCTGTTGTTTTGAGGACTGCCGCACAGGATCTTGGAGAGAAGGAAGAATACACATCCGTATTGCAAAAATTGACTCTTATTCTCGAATCTTCTTTCCAACTGCCTTTGCATTGTTCAATCTTGTTTACTGGATTGGCTATCTTTATCTTTAAATTTCAGAGGTTTGACAAACTCAGAAGAAAATGCAAATTGAACAGTCATTAACACTTTCAAGTTAGCAGTCAAAAATTAGAGCTGGTTCAAAATGAGTCAAACTTGGGATGCTTTAAAAATTTGAAACAATGAGAGGAAATACGGTGATGTAGTCTCCCTCTTGTGATCAACTATAGAACTGTTATTGGTATTTTGAAGAGAAACATTTTTAAATATCCCTAAGATTTCACTTGCCTGAACAAACACATATTTTTGTCCAGCTCTAATAAAATGCACTCAAGAGGCTATGTTGTTTAACTGGACAGATCTACAAAGGCTTCCAATTTTTAATCCTAAATGATAATACAGATGAATTTTGTAGCATCTCTTACACCTTTACAAAGAAAGCCTTAATAAAATGGAATTAGTTATTCTTGTCCATTTAATCCATAAGGTGATGGTTTCATTAATCCCTCATTTTAAAAATTTGAAATGGAACATTTCTATTTTTCCACCAGCCATTTGTTCTCTGCGATATTTTTAAAAGAGTGATTAAATAGTAATTAATCATATTCAGATTTATATAGAATGCAGAGATTAGAGCAGCCAGAAATGGATATGTCACAAAAAGCCCAAGGGTAATTCTGAGCTTGTCTTATCCTGACTGTTGATACAGGCTTTTGGCTTTCGGTTTTCACCCTTAGATTACATTTATGTCTATGCTCCATCTGCCATTACTTCAGTGTTGTGAGTTCCCTGAATTTCTTCAAGAGGGCTACAACTTTCAAAAATTCATACCTAGCTGCCATTGCTTGCTTATTTAATGGAAGCCAGACTGATGTCACCTAACTGAGATTCTGGCCATTGAGCATAATACTCTTCATGTCCTCCCTGTTCCCCTCTCCTTTGTTTGATTCATACTCAGGAACAGAGAAAAAGTCATAGGTCTTTATTTGGAAGAATTTGTATCATCAAAGTTTGAAAAACCTTTTACAATGCTATAGTAATTGGATTCAAAGCCACCATGTTAAATCTCCAGCCCAAAAAGTGTGGTGTGTGACCTGCTTCACTTGCATACAGTTTGAGTTTGGAGCTCCTTCTTGTTATGGCTTATGCTACTCCCTGAGCCAAAGCCAGATGGTATGAATTTACTGAACCTGGGTAATGGATTCCTGTGTAATTACTTCCTTGGTACTTGCTTGTTTCTATTTGAAAAACCCTGTTACTGGGGGTAGAAAGGGAAGTAAAAATAATCCTTATGCTTTGCAGATCCTTCTCCAGTATGGGATGTATCTCCCCCCACCAAATCATAGGACTAGTTCTCCAGCCTTTCTGTGGTCAGAGCTTCTGTTCACTTTGGTAGCAATTCTTCAGTACTAGCTTTTCTGGATTGACTTCTCTGTGTTGATTGTTGCTGGTGGGCAGCATTTAGTATCCCATTTCTATTTTTAAATCCATTGTCCTTATTATGAAGAAATGCATTTTTTCTCCTTTCTCAAAAAGAAACTGGTCTCAAGTGAGCTTGCAAAAGTCACTGTAAAATTAAGATATGCATTAAGTAAAAGTCAGAACTACACAGAAGACCTTACAGATCTTTAAAGAGGATTAATGGGATTAGCATTTGGCTGTAGGTAAGGTTGTTCAGTACTGGAGATAAAGACATGATTAATGGCTAATAATAGAAAATTATATATGAAGGACCCCTCCACCTCAATACTTCTGTTGAATGGGCTCCCTTCTCTGAATTTCTCAGAGAAGATTAATGTATTTTAATATTCTAGTTGGTACCAGACATAATAAGATATGATACACAATACATATTTTAGATTAAATGTTACTGCAGTGTTCAGCCCCGAAGTCTAATAGGAAATGCAAGAGTATATGCAGTGATTCTGGAAAAAAGTGTGACAGAGAAGATCTCATTTTGATGCAGACTTTATTTTGGTATTTAGCTAATGAAATATGAAAGTGGTTGAGAGAATCTGAAAGCCTGCTGCTGAGGTTGGCTGACATTATTGGTTGCTTGACCTTTCTGAGCTCAAACTTCTCACTGTTAGGCTGAGGGTAGAAGTGTGGCATCATTAAATACACTGATCTACTACAAAGTATTGTTTCTTTACAAGCTCATTTTCAGAAAGTGTTCAATAAAATGGAAATGTGTCACTTTTAATTCCATAGCGCAGTTTGATGCTTTTTGACAGCACACTAAACACATTCCTCTGTAGGAGGGGTGAAGGTGGCTTCAGCAGCATTTTGTTGGATGTGTACTTGAAAAGCAGTCTACTCGCTGTACAATCCAAGGCCCAGATTTTGTGAGCTCCTGAGTTCCATTAATTCACCTTTAAACAAAAGGAACTTGAAAGAATTTGGCACTTCACAAGGAGAAATACAGATTTCACAGTCTGCTCTTCTCTGGCAAATCTAGTTAGCTTTTTCTATTCATGTGGTTGTCAGTTGCCAATCAGCCTCCAGTGACAGAATTGGAGAACAGAAAACATCCTGAATTGGCAAGGGTTGGAGAAGAAGTCTTTCATCTCTAATTTCTATGATACAGTGCAATATAGTATTAAAGCTTTTGAATGTTATGGCTGTTTGGCTTATGGATACACTTCTGGCTGTTGACAAACTTCCCTGTGTACTTCGTTTGTTTCTGATGAAATAATTATAGTTTCCTGTAGTACTGTGAGTACAAATAGAAATGGAAATGCAGTGAACTGTAACATAGCATGTAATAAATATTTTATTTTAGTACTATGTGTTTTCTTTCTGAGCTGCATGCGAACACTTGATTGCAAGAAATCTAAGTGATACTCAAAAAAATGGCAAGAAACAGGCTATAATTATTTGGGCTTAGATGCTGCAATCATTTTCAAACCTACCTGGATGAAAGTTAGTTTTTTGGTAGATGGAGTCACAGTATTTGAAGTTTTATTCTGACCATTACTGCTTAAGCACATGCTTAAACTTATTCCTAATCAGTACTGTAATTAGACCAGAATTCAGAAAACCATGTGCTTATGTGCTGTCATAAAGAGTGATGCTATCCTGAATTGCTGTCATTATCACATGCTTAATTTGCACTAATTTCAATAATGAGTGTTCAGTAGCTCAAATGATTGAACATTAAGGATATTAGACAGAGCCTAGAAAGTAAGAAGTTTTCTCACTGAAAGAGGACATAATAGCAGAAATTACCATTAAGGCAGAGGGTGAAAGTCTGTGGAAACTGCTTTATACTGCACTTATCTCAGGCATCTCCTGAAATGTGTTTTTCAAAAAAAGAGAATTGTCCTTGGTATTCTGTATTAGTCTCCACCACTTGTCTGTTTTATTAGTGAGTACAGCTCAGTGTGTTATTTTTTGGTAAGGTTTTGTCTGATTGTAGTCCAGTGATCTTCAGTGCATGTCTCCCATGTCTGAATGCATCTGTTTTATGTAGTGGCAGTGCAAACAATGCATGAGCTTTTATATTCACATGTTGATGTGCTTCAAAAGCTTTAACCTTGTCGAGTTTTCTGACATTCAGAGACATAGGGTTGTGTAAGACTTTGAGAGAGAATCATCTACAAAATGTTTTTTATGATTTTCTGTTGCTTATTTTCTATGGTAGTAAAAGATTTGTTTAAAATTGATACATAAACTGTGCTTTGTAATTTGCAAACACCTTTCAACTGAAAGCCCAACAGGAACACTCTGGATTTAAATATCTATCTGCCTAAAGAAAGATAGCATAAGTCATATTTCAGTTTACTGTTTCCAGTTACCTGAGAATTAGTGCAAATCCAATATGTATTTTTTTATTAAGATAATATTTTTTTAATTCATAGTAGTTTCTTTCAGTTATATATTAAATGTGATCTTTTATGTTTGTGAAATAACACTGTATTTTATCATCATTACAATAAAGAAAGTAGAATTTAACGTAGAGTTTCTCAGCTAGATAATACAAGGCCAGGAATTAGAAAGAATTGCTGTGCTTTCATTTCTGAAAAAGTTCAGTGAATGTCCACATGCTCTGTTGCATGTGCTTTAGGGGAGACTGACTCATGGGGAGAGGTAGAATATTTTCTGAGCTTTAGAAAAGGTCTCTGCTTTGGTTCATGCCTCTGGCTTTATACTCAAGTGTCTTAAGTCAATGAAAGGAATGGATCTGTCCTTCCTTTTTCAGTCATCTCTTCCTTCTGCTTCACTTGTGTCAGCAATAGCTGTTGTAAAGCCATGTTGCCTGATGAATCAAAATGGGAAAAATTATCTTAATTTTGCTATTTTGTAAGTTAGTGCCTCAACCAGATAGGTTTGATCATCTGACTGAACATGTAATACTATGACCATTGATTCTAATCCAATACAGGTGACGGGATCTTGCAGCTGGAGGCAGAGGGATGGCTTCTTATGATGGTCATATTTCATTCTCTTGAGAATCTGCACTGAAAGCTGGTGTGGAGAGGGGGAAGAGGTGGGGAAGAAAAGATAACAGGGGAAGGTGATTCCAGAATCCAGTGTAATAGATCTTAATGACTTACATTTGGTTAATAGGTTTCTCACTGTTATCAGTGATAATGTTCTTAATTTTCCAGCAACATTAAAAAAAAAATAAAAGTTGTTTGTTTTTTTTTAATTAAAAGAAACAACTAACTGCATTTCCTATACATCAGCTGCAGACTGAATGAGCAGTAGACAGTTATCTGGAATGATCATTCTGGTGAAATGTCAGACAGAAAATTGGAATGCAGGTTAAATCAGAAAAAGGTTATCTTTTTTTTTTTTTTTTCTCCTGTTATTAGTAATACAAAGCTATTTTTAAATTGTTGGCTATTAATTAGTAGACACTAGGACAGAGCTAGTACCCAGATGCCTACACCACCCTTAGTCTCCTTGAGGGCTAGAACATTTTGGAATGGAAACCTGACCCAGACTGCATTCAATCATTGAGTCCCTATGTCCTTCAGGGAGTAGGAAAGGTGGATTATGGTCATGTCAGGCATGAACTAGCAAGGCCTCTGTACTCCAGGGAGGCTGGTAGCAGCTTCTGGTTAAAATGAAGAGGGGTTTCTGCCTGCTAAACTATAATATGAGACAGGGGACATGTTTTACTTCAGAAGATGGATGTGTGCTATGACTTGCAGAATGATGGAAGAGGATCTCTGCACTTGATGTTTATCTTTGAACAGGAGCAGTTTTATTGAGTTGCCTGTCCTGTTATGAGGCACTGAGGTATTGCCCGTGTGGTAAAGGGGGAGAGTTTTAATTGCAGTCCTGGCAAGGTATCTAAATCTTGTCACAGGGCTCAGCATTGTGGGTTCTGAGTTGTCTTTTGGATCTGTTATGATGCTACTGAAAAGGCAGTGAATACTACACTTTGCATTTTAAATGCTAGTAAATCTCACTGAGAAAAACAGAGAATTACAAATATTTTAGAGGAAATCTCAGATAGCCAATGGAGCTAGATGAACTAAAGATGTAATTGACTAATGGATCTAGCCCCTTTTTCCATAGGTGGGTCTTGTTGCCTGCAAGCAATATGTTGTTTCTAAAAAAAATCTTAAAAGCCTCATAGCATTTCAAGGAAAAAAAAAAAATCTGTAAAATTCCTGGGCAATCTCATTCCCCTTCTTGGTGACAAATCTTGCTTTGCTTGCAAATTTTGCTTATTGCAGATGAACATTACTTGAGTTGAGTGAGGAGAGCCAGAGGGGTTGTAAGACAGAAGACCTGTAAACTGTTCTTCCTTCTGTGTCCTCTCAGGTCCTTTTCTTAGTCAGGAAAGGAGTTTCAGAAGAGTAGGTGTATGGTGTGTGTAAATGAAGACAATTTTGCCATTGAAAACAGGGCCTGCGTCTCAGTGGCTGACAGGATGAGGAGACAGAGGAGTCTGTTTCTAGTAATAAGGCTTCTCTTTTATAATTGTTTATAGTAGTTGCTTTTCTATATATCACTGCATGCCTCTCTAAGACTTAAATGTTTATCAGGTTGGAAGCAATTCCTTCATGTGTTTCTAGCTTCACAGAATGATCTTTATCATAATGGTTTGAACCTTGCTGGATTCAAAAGGAAAGGTTTCCCTTTGACAAGGGGTAATGGCTTTAAACTGGAAGAGGATAGATTTAGGTAGACGTTAGGAAGAAATTCTTTAGTGTGAGGGTGGTGAGACACTGGAACAGGTTGCCAAGGGAAGTTGTGGAAGTCCCATTCCTGGAAGAGCTTAAGGCCAGGTTGGATGGGGCACTGAGCAACGTGATATAGTAGGTTGTGTTCCTGCCCATGCAGGAGGCCTGGAACTAGATGAACTTTAAGGTCCCTTAAGTCATTCTGTGCTTCTGTGATTTTCAGTTGATACACCTGAGGACGCAGACTAGCTCTGTAGGAAGGCATTAAGATTGTTTTGTCATTTAGACTTGAGAAAGTTGAAGACTATTAACAGCAATGACCAGCACTGCCCCCCGCAAATGATGCATTACTTTTGTCAATTCAACATTTTAAAACAAAAATCAAAACCAGCTACTGTAAGTGGGAAGTGGGGGTGAGTCATAGTTTTACTGGAGAGTTCTATTTCTCCTTGAATTATTTTTCCTCCTTATGAAGATGATAAACAGGCATCTTTTGGTTGGTGAAAACTTCAGAAAACAGATTATGGCCATTTTAAACAGGTAAAGTCATCTTTGTCCCTCTGCCACTGAGAAGGATCAATGAAGGACCTTGCACTGTCGCTCAGGTTTTCGAAGATAGGTAAATGTAGATGTTTGCATATTCATAGTCAAAATCTAAATACACAATTTGTGTTTATGTTTTAGTTACTGAAAAAAATCTTAATGGGTTGTGCATTTCCACACTTTTTTTTTTGTATTTCCCCCTGTTGTCCATTGTGAATGCTTAGACTTTTGGTGTGAATGTGAAGGGCTGCATTATGATACCTTTACTTACAGTTCAAATTGCTGTAGAACATAAATACTTCCTTAAATGAACCTAAGGGATCAGAATCTGGCAATCTCATGGTGATTCCTCTTTGAAAAATCTATCCTCTTTTCTAAATTGCTTTTTCAAATTAAATAAATAGTACTGCTATAATGTTTGTTCCCTTTCATTGGAGTTCACTGAACATCTACAGTGTATGGTCTAAAACCTAAATGTATAGAAATATATATAAATTTAACTCTTTTTTATTTTTTAAGTGTCTCAGTATTCCATTATTCAATTACACTCTTAATGAAAGTCTATAGTTTATAGTGTTTCAGTGATTCACAGTTTGTCCTTTACTAGTACATCCTTTTTTTTTTTTTTTCCATTCTGTTTTTAAGAAATGCTGATGTTTTAACTACCTAAGTGGAGACTCATTCTGTGCATTTAATTTGGTATTGTTTTGGCATCAGTGGACACTGTTGCAATATTGTGCATCGATGTTCCTTTTAAAACTATTTATCAAATTCTTTGTGTATATCTTACTGAAAAAAATATGGGACATTATGATAAATTCTGTAACTCTCAGTGCTGCTTCTAAAGATGATGTATAAAATACAAAATATTGATGCAAATTTATTCTTCTGTTTCAGTTTTCCTTCCAGAAGCCTCCTCAGTTGGGCTACTGTTGTTATTATGTGTACTGATATTTACAGTTCTACTCAGTCATTTGGTATTTTCCAATAGTCTTGGTATTTACCAATTATCCATTATTATATTCAATTACCTAGAAACATCAAGGTATCCTCATAGGCTTTTAATGTGATTAAGCCATGACTTCTTTAGCCTCTCTTAAAATACTTCAATGTTTTGTGTGAAATGCCAAAACTAAAGTATTTACAGGTATTAAATTGAGTATTATTTGCTTCTCCACTTTGCTAAAGTCTGTCTGCCAGGCTAGAATGAAACATTGATATAATAATTTAAATATTTGACATTATTAATGAACATCACTGAACCAAACGACTTCAGAGATGATAAACTGCTTATGGTCTTGGCTAAATCTCATATGGCTGAGACTTTGGGAGTGTGGTAGAAATTGTACTGGCAATGGCAAAGACGTATGTATTTATATCCATACGTAGCCTGGAAAGCAAGACATGAAAATTTTTACATATACATCAAATTCGAATTGTCATTTTGGCAAGCTCCCCCCCAAAAAAAAGAAAAAGTAAGTTGTAAATGTGACCAAAAAGGTCATTAAAAAAACCCATTTAGATTTGCACAGTTAGAATGTAGAAGTGGTTTGAAACTTAAAGGAATTCTGGCTCCATTTTCTGAGGTTGGTGGAGTAATTTTTAATTTAACTCCTCTTTACTAAAGAAGGAAGGGAGAACACATGTTCTGGTTAAAGACAGGCATTGATATTACTGAATGTAAACAGGAAAATCCCCTCTTTTGCCAGAATTTGTAGATGCAGGTAGGAGCAGATTACTTCAGTGCTGAGGAAATTGCCGTGATTGCAATTGCAGAGTAGATCTGGTTTTCAGATTGTCAACATTTAGCCCTTTCTAAAAAAGATCACTTAAGCTTTCAGGTAAAAGCACTCCTAAAGCAAGTAACAGCTAGTAATCACTGATAGTGCTTTAAATAAATGTAAAGTTTAGAATGCTAAAAAGTATTACAGAAAGTTCAAATGTGGTTCAAGGCTAGAATTTTCTAGTCTTTTGTTCTCTTGCCTGTAGGTTTTTTTCTTTTGAGTTTTTTTTTATTTTATGTATTTACCTCCTTATTTATTTATTTTCTTGAGGTCTGGGGAGAGATGAAAACTAATGGAAGGTTTTCACTTTATGGGTTGGTTTTGGGGGATTTTTTTGGGTTTTTTTGGTTGTTGTTTTTGTTGGTTTTGTTGCTTTTGGTTTTCTCCCCCCTTAGAGTTTTTTGTTTTGGTTTGGTTTGGTTTAGTTTGTTGTTTGTTGTTCTTTTTACAACAGTATACCTCATGCAGAATGCTGCTAAAATCAGCTGCTAAAAGCTGATTTTATCTGAAGACTGATGAGACTTTCAGATTGATGACAGGAGTAATACTGACAATCTCAGAAAGGAGGTGCTTGTGGCCCTCATTACCAGTAAGGACTTGGCTGCTCAAGGCTTTGAAAACATAATTCCTGAAATAAGATTATAGGAGAAAGCTGAGTTATAAGGACTTCTAGAAAAAACAAAATTTCAGAGACTTCTTGCCAGAAGACTGACAGTAGTTTGAAGGATAGGTTTTATAGCTCATGACTGTACTGTGAATGTTAATGTCTATTGAATTTTCATATAAATGTTGCACTAGTCCATGTGCATTGAATGGAAATGTGCTTGCACCCTGGTGCATGGTTCATACAGATATTTCTGAGGTGTAGTCTGTCATCTTCAAAATGTAAAACTCTGAAAGCCATACTCTTAAAAATAAAGGAACCCCATACCATTGAATACCACGTCCTGCACAAAATGAACAAATTAGATGTTTGTGCTCTGATGTCTCTTAAACTGATAAGAATCAAGAGAATTTCAACACTGAACTTTGTAAAGCAGTTGTAATGTATTGGTTTTACTGTATCTGCTGTAAAGTTGATTTGTTACACTGTGAAAAAATAAATAGTGCCTGGCTACTTACTTTCTGATGTTATTTATTTTCTACGTGCCATATGTTTTTTTTCTTTAAGACTGTGATGATAATAGTAATTCTGGTGGAAACAGTCTTGTGCACTGCTCTGACCAACAGCAATGCCTTTACTTGCTTTAAATTTTTTTCTTCCCCCTTCCTTTCCTCACCTCTTTCCTTCTCTTTCCTTCCTGAAATAATAGTTTTAAACAGAACATCAGTCATCTCACAAAAGTTAAGTTCTGCAGCTAAAATTCCACTTTGTCAGCCATTTTGATTTGCATCATTTTTATAGCACTGAGCTAATGAAAGATCTCTTGCTTGTTACTGCCAAGAGGACTGGTCCTGCTCTCCCCACAATGCCCTTATTTCTGCCAGTTCTGGTGCTTGGCTGATCTCACTTGCCTTCCCCTTCCAGGATCCCTCACAGCCATGGTGTGTGGCTCCCTCCTCTTTGTCTTGTTTGTCATTTTAGAAAAGGCTGTATCTGTCTATTAGACATGCCAAGGACAAAGAGCAGGGCTCATGCTGAAAGCAATTCCTCATAATTTCCCTCAAATAAGTTTTGTTCCCTGCCTTGCTGGCTCACTGGAGAATCTGCCTACAGGCACCAGCTTCAGTCCTAGGAAATGTTTTTAATTAATTCTAAACAGAGTGTGGAAAGGTGATGAAAGAAGTTCACCTAAAAACTCTTTGAAAGGAGTTAAAGATACTTTAAACATCTCAGAGTTCTGGAAAATGCGACAAATTTCTGCAGCCTTTTATACCTCCTTTTCAGATTAAAGTCAGAGATCCCAGCAATATCTACATTCCCTTGAGCATTGTATGTTCTTTTTTTCCCTAGTAACTACCTCTGGTGTTATGTCTTGCTAGCTGTTACTTAAAATATTGAGGTTACTTAAGGTATAATAGATTCAATGTATCTTTTTCTGTTAGATTGTTGATGTCCTCTCCTTTGTATGAACAGTACAATGAACTGTGGTATTTCATAACATCAAACTTCTGAGGGCATAATTTTTTAATGTCTTTTTTAGCTCAGAAGAATCAAACCTCTGCCTTCCACAGTATTGAAGTAGCTGATGAATGAGGGAATTAGGCAAAGCATTTCTGTACAGCCTTCAAAGTAAAATCTGTCATCTATATTTTTAAGGTAAATATTTTTCATTATCACTGTCAAGACTGTGAATTTCAGTAATGCCTGCAAAGAGTTAAAATGAATTAATTTCTCAGTGGCAGGCCAAAGTATATTAGTTTCTACAAAAAAGACTGCTAAAACTTGGTGTGGGCACAAAAAAGGCTTGCTGGCTGAAGTTACTAAGTGTCAGTGCAGAATCAGAATAAGGCAGTAAAATTTTAAAGAGTTCCCCACAACTTTATCTTAGTAATATATACTATTAGATTTTACTTAATAATAATTAGTAAACAAAATTCATTATAAATAAAGCTTTATTATTGATATCCAATACTGTTATTTGCTAATAATATCTGCTGTAGAAATTCAAGGACTCTTTTAAAGTGCGGATTAGGAGGTTGAAGTGTCCAAAAGAAACCTGTGGATATTTAACAATTCCAGTCAGAAAGATGCTAGTGCCACTTCCCAAAGTACTAGGTAAAGCTGTCTCTGTGCTCCCTCTCATGCCCTAAGGTCCTGCACTGTGGCTTGTTGTGAGGGAGTAGCCCAGTCCATCTGCCCTGAGACTGCCAACAGAATTTCCCTTAGAAAGGGAAGATCTGTCATTCCATGCAGGCCAGTGAGCACAGGGTAACAGCTTTCAGACCCCACCAGCGGTTGAACAATACAGCGTGTCAGCCTCTTGCTGCCTGAAGAACCCTCCAAGACTTCTGTCTGGTGTAAGTAAACTTACAAGAAATGGTAAATAAGCAGCAGATCTTTCTTGGCACTCTCTTCAGAATGTCAAAAGATAAAAAGAATAAAATGCCCTTGAGAATTATTTTTGCTTGGCATATTCTTACATAGCCCTGCTGTTGAGGTCTGTGATCTCTCAGCAGCAGGGTCTTCCAAGCTGTTTGGGTTCTTGGATGCATTTTCCCTATGGCATAGTAAGATGGATAACTTGGCAACAGTTTAGCTACTTTACTAAGCTTTCTACCAGCAATCAATAATCAAACAGGGACACTGGCACCTCAATACTGAGCTTACTTTCCTGCTTCTCACTCTTATTTACCACAGAGAGCACTACAAGAAACCCTAGCTTAAGATTGATGCCGGGGACTATGCTCAGAGCATTACTCAGATGTTAGATATGAGCCTTAAGACTTGGACATTTAAGGTTCTCCTTTTCCTATGCTACTACTGAATCTACATGACTCAAATATTTTCAGTTTTATTTGAGGTAAGTAGTTTCTCTGTGCCTCAGTTTCTATCCATCAGATGTCAAAAATGTTGCTCATGGAGCTGTAAAAATTAACATTGAATTAATGAATGCAAAGTAGTCTGCTTTTCTTGTAAAGAAAGACCTTTCAGAAGACTAGAACAAATTCCATTCTTAACTTCCAGTTCTGAGAAGGAAAATGTGTGCATCTCTTTAGTGGGAAAAATACTGGTTAAGGAGACAGGTAATAGTTGTGTGCCAAGAAATTCCTTAATAATAAAAAATACTTTTGATGAAAGTATTAAAAGGTAAATAAAACAGTTATTAATGAAGATAGATCCTCAGAGGAAGTTAGTGATCAGGGTTCACCTAAAGAAGTAACCAGGAGCAGAGCTGCCTTTCCAAAAACCTCTGAACATGAAAACTCTCTGGAAAGAGGTATGAAACGAAGTACAGCAATGTCTTTCTGTTGCTATTAATGTTAATACACATAAGCCATTTTATCTTGCTTATCTTTTGCTGGTTTTGTGTCTGTTGTTGATAGCATAACACACTATCTTATTACTGGTTTTATTTGTAGTTTATCTTACAGGTATTAGTGGAAATTCGAAGACCTTCATAGTTGCTGTAACTTAAGCTCTAGTCACAAGACAAGCTCAGTACTGCCTAAGGTCTGAACAAGTGGGAAAAAAAAATATCTGTCAGAGAATAAATAAATAAATTTAACAGCAAAGTTTAGTCTGTGTAGTGAGACTGCTGATCTAGTTTTATTTGAAAGCTGACAGGACCAGAGTCTCAGTGCAAAGCAGGATTGCTCCTCTGAAATGAATAGAATTGCAACTGCACAATCAACGTTATTTTATACCTAAGAGCTGTATGTTCTGACTTGCGTGAGAAATATCATTGGTATTTTGCATTGAAGAAGTATTTTATTTGGAATTACAGGCTTCTCAGCGCATAGCAAACTCCTCATATGAGACCACACCTTCATTGTTCAGACTGCCAAATGTTTAGGACTGTTCTCACCAGTAGCTGCTGCTTAATCCATGCAGTCCAGTGCATTGAGTACGTATGTTCGTGACTTAACAGTACAGTAATTTTTACTGAGAACTGGGTTTGTTTCCATGTATTTGAAATTTTACAGCAATGTGCAGAAGGACTTTAAGACATTATTTGCTAAAACAGCCTCTTCCATGTAATATTTGTTAGGTTAGAGATTTGTTGCTGCCTTCTGGTAACACAGAGTACTTTAAAATCCTAATATGATTATTTAACTAAATGGGAAATTCTCGTTACAGAAAACCTTCACATTTCCCAGCAGCAACAATGAAGATTAATGTGCATGTGTTATTGTCACAGTATTCAAAAAATCACGTTAAGGGAAGTTCTACATCAAAACTGACTTTTCCTCCAGACTGCTGGGGAATAGTGGTTAGTAACTTGGCAGCAGAGTCACAAGTGTGCAGAGAACCATTAATGGTGCACTTGCTGTCAGCCAGAGTGTGCCGTGACACAGGCAGCACACGTGAACTTGCAAAAATTTGGATGTTGTGAAGATAGGTAGAAATTAATTATATCTGACTATATGAACCACTTAGTATATGATTCAATAAGTGGGAATTATGAATTCCTCAGTGTATGGTTGCCTTTTAGATCTGTCAGCTTGCTTTACACTCTGCAGCCTTTGAGCCCTCAAGCATTTCAGTTTGCTTCTCTACAAAAACAAACCTTTTAATATCTGTGTTAGCATGGAGCCAGTACCATCCTACTGCTGCCTTAGGAAAGAGGACAGAGCCACTTTGGCAGACATTATTCTCAGAACTTGATCAAGAGCATCATTGTAATTTCCACTGAGAGACTGGAATTGTTGATTTAACTGCAGTGGAGGGAACGCACAACACAAATATTTGTAGCTACCTCCTTTATATTTTAGGACAGGTGTGCTAATGCTGAATGTGTATTTTCCCACAAACTTCTGCACTGGACACATGTTTATTCTGTTAGAAACCTGGTTTAGAGAATGTATCACTGTCTAGAACAAGCATGGATTGTCTTTGCTTACTGAAACAGCTTCCTTTTTCTAAAGAAGTTGTAGTGCCAGGTAGGGAGATAAAAAACTAGAAGCTATAAAATAATTGGTGCATTTAAAACAGATGCAAGTGGATGAAAATCTCCACTGTGGTAGAATAGCCTATATGGCTAGAACACAACACCTGAGAGTTTAGGGGCATCTGCTAGAATTCAGTTTCTAATCCTCAGTTAAAAATGAATACAATCTTGGAATGTTTTCACATAGTTTTTAGTGGGCTTTTTTTCCCCCAATAGTTTGTATTTTAACTTTGTATATGTTTTTCTCGCCTCTCAGCAATCCCTTCAGTTCCATATCTCAGCAAGGTCTAGCATCTGGTGATACCATTGCTTCCTGTCAGTCATTTGCATTAGAGGTTTTAATTATTTCATTATTCCTTGTCTCTTCTGCATCTCCCTACCACCACTCCCCTTTTGGGAAACTCAGCTGCATCAGCTGAATTAATACTCAAAAAAACCCTTCAAACTATAAAGTGATGCTTGCACGACCATTTGTGCTATCAGTCAGGAAAATAAACAGTCAAGATTTCAGGCACCCGCATAAAGTCAAAAGATAAGCAGGGAAAACTGCATCAAGAAGTTACGAACTGCCACTAAAATCAGATTATGATTGTGGAATTCTTGTTTTGTAACAGCCTAAAAAGGCAGCTGCATAATTTCCTTCAATTCTTGCTTGGCAAAGCATGATAATGAAGGACAAAAAAGGTTGAGTTTAAAAGAAAATTTTGGAGGGTTGAGAGGAACTGATATGGGTTCCTGAGGACCAGACAGGCAAAGGAGACTGTGACAGGACCCAAATAAACCCTGCTGCTTGTCTGATTATTTCTGTGGGCAGGGGGCCCAGCTGGGTCATCAGCATGCTCTGAGCAGCTCCCCAGGTGTCCAGTCCAAGGTTGGTGGTGGGCAGCAAGCACATCTGCCCTGCCTTGCACACAGAGTGATCAGCTGATCCACTTTACAGCACCTCTTAATGCAGTGGGGAAACAGCTTTAAAACCCAACAGGCAGACTTCCTGGCACTGCCCCATGCTCTTGCCTTCTGGGAGAAAGGCAGCAGTGCCTTCTGCTTAGACACTGATGGCTCACAGGAAGGAAAGAGACTACTACCCCTCTTCCTTCCACACCAACCCCACAGTCCATATCAGCAGGTTTTTAAGGGTGGTTGGTGCTGTACTTCAGATGAAACCAGATATTAGTATCTGACAGAACATCTATATTATTCCTCCTTGGTGAAAAATACCAAACTAACTTAATTTGTAGAATTAATTCTGCAGAATATCTCCCAACTGGTGCTATCAGCTACCCCACATTCATATACTTTACTGTTCTCCTGTTTGGTATTCTTTGTTGTTGTTCTTATGTTTTTGCTCATGAGCTTGCCTCATTTTAAACAGCAGTGCTGTTTCTCTGTCTTTCTGTTTTATCTTGCCTGTCACCATTTCACTTTCAGATCACTGCCCTTAAAATATCAATCAGTTGGGCTCACAACTGTACATTTTAAATGGATTAGCAGAGGGGTAAAAGAAAATCTCTGTATTCAAGGCCTTTCCAACTAATTGAGGCTCTGGACTGCTTAGAGAAGGGAGAAATCTTGCACCAAGCTAAGATTAACCTTTCCTTGCTTTGTATTTCTAAGTTCTTTGTGTTCCTGATTGAAAATATTATCTTTCAAGTTTTTCTCTCATAAAAGGGATTATTGGTTGCCTGAGAAATAATAATTAGCTGATAATTTAGACTGAAATTAAACCACTAGATCATGATTCATAGTTCACCAGAGGAATGATATTATTCTGTGCAGTAAACCAAAGCTGTGTTCTAGTAGTCATTATTCCCTTGGGAAAGGTCATATGAAAGTGGAGACACCCTCATGGGTAGATGGAAACTGGTTTTGTGTCTCTCTAGAAAAAGCTAAGGCAGTATAACCAGGAGGTTTATATGAAGAAGCCTGTGAAAGTTTACAAATAAGGTAGGAAAGTTTTCTGAGATTATGCCAGGGAGGAACAGAAATATGAAGTAAGAATTGGTTGTAGAAGGAGAGAAAAGTATTTCAGCATCCAAAGGTTGGAATGTACGGAAGATGTTCCCTATACTTTAAGGGACTGTGAATAGTTGCTTTAAATTGTTGGGTAAAGAATATAAACTGAACCTGACAGATGAACTACTCAGATGTTCTCTGGGGAGAAGTGAAAGATTTTGCAGAGAAATTTCATGGGAAATGTTTCAATTGTTTGGTTTCAACTGCTGGGGAAGGAAAAGAAGGAAAGGGAGGAAAGGAAGGAAGAGAAGGAAGGATGGAAGGAACTAAGTAAAAAGTATCTTCAGAACTACCTCGTTAAAAATTAAACCGTCTCAAAAATGTCATTGTTTATGAATTTTAATTATTTTTACTATAGGTCTGTCTTTCTGTCCTGTTTAGAAATGTCATATGAAGTAAAAAACAGTCAAATATGACTTATTATTTTTCAATTCTTATCTCAGTGTTTTATAAGATTTTCTCTCACTTCAGTTATAGATGGTGCTAGTAGGTCTACATGGCCCTCAAATTACTGCTGACACAGCAAACTCCATAATTGGAAGTAGGGTGGGTGCTCTACATTAAAGCTAGTTGGACTGTAACACTGTGGCAATGTGACCGATGTTCCTGGGACAGCAGCTGTTCACTTTGCTCACAGAAGTGGTACCCGCTTGTGCAGTCACCTGAGGGGACTCTACTCCCACAGTCCTCTGCACCATGTAAAGGTGCACAAAGGCCCATGAAAAGGGTCATCTGAAGAAATCATCGCCAGGCCAAGAGTTGGACTTACTGGAAAGCAACAGTAGCAATAATTTTCAGTACTAAAAAAGCTTTTCTGTCAATGACACAAGTGAGGAATCAACCCTTCATTAAAGAGGGGAAAGAAATGTTCAGAGCCTATTATTTATACTGGTTTTCTTAACAAACAGGTAATACACAAGAGATCAATTGTGTAAAAACTTCTGTTTAAAAAGTTACTAAGTCTCCCTTTTTAAAAGTGTTTTCCTTTTTTTAAAGTGTGTGGAAAATTAAATTTATTAACAAGGTTCTGAGTAGGATCCTTCTGAAAGTGAGATAAATGACTGCGTAACCATTAACTCAGGACTCAGAAAATGGAAGCTATATCCAATATTTTCTACCTCAAAGCTGTCAAGAATCTTGAGGAAATGAGATTCTGTCCTGACTTGAAGTAGAGAGATATTTGAGGTACAGGAAAGAAGGCTGTACATTTTTTCTTTCTGATTCAGTTCAAAAGTAAAGACTAATTATATGACTTGCTTGTAAGATGGAGTTCTCAACTTTGTAGAAAGACCATGATATATATATACTTTTTTTTCTAGAAAGCCTGTATCTTCAATTTATTTTTTCTTAAAAAGAGCAGTTTTCCTGGTGGCACTGCTTTAAAGGTATTCTCACTGTGTCTAGGACAGCTGGACAAATCACTTTTAGTTTAATGAAAAAAGAAGTTGCTCAAGAAGGATGCTTGAAGGAGATAAAACCCATAGTCAATGAATAACATGAGTGAACAGCTGGTGAGGACTGTCTTTCATCTGAGATTGAAACAACAGCTATTGCTGAAAGGTTTATGTTCTTTTAGGTATTGCTGTCCAGAACATAGAGATGTTGCTCTTACTGCTGTCTGGGGATATTGAGGAGATTCCATGAGATTATCTGGTATGACCTACTGCATATCATAAAGTGGTACATTTCATATAGTTCATATAAGAATATAGAATCAAAAAATCATGAGCCTGGCTCTATCAGGCTTTAAAAATAGCGTCTGATCATGACTTTAAACTCAGAAGATGGAGGGGCTACCATTCGACTTGGTAATGTAGAAAAAATTGTCAGTTTTTCTCACTGTATTTTCATTGCTGCTTCTTTTCTCTGTGAATGCTGTGGTTTAAAGTACTAGTCCGTGTGTTTGTAATGTTTGTGCCTAAAGAACTAATGAACCTGTGAGTATCCAGTACCTGGAAGGGAACTTGACATTTTATGATGAACTAAAAAAGCTCTTTTTCAGATGCATCTTTCTTTGGGCTTTTTGAATTGTACTTGGAAAACTTCATGTTCCCTGAGAGCTCATCAACATGTTGGATGAGCACAATATTGTCTTATCAGCTCAATCAGTGGTCTATTTGTGAGAAAACCTGTAGTTTCAGTATTTTAATTAACTTTATCCATTCACATGGGACTAATTCTTTCCTTCTGAGTTGCCTCCCAATACTTTTAACACTCCTCTTCATATTGTACTTTCATGTTCAGACTTAAATTTGAATGACACTCATACCAGAACTTAGAGGTGCGTAACGAAGAAGCCACTCATCTGGCGATGTTGTCTAAGACTTATGGTACCAAAATTCAGCTCGTGCTACAACATGCCTACCATGGAAAAGCACTTCCTCAAAACAGCAGTGGGCATTGGGCTCCCTTTGGTATTCTTTAAAGTCCAACAGCAGGCTATAGTTTTCTATGTATACAGATTACATTCTGTTTCACCTGTCAGTATTGACCATTTGAATTATAGGCTGAGAAGAATAGCACAGAATTGACTTCATGCATCAACTAAGGTTTTGTTTGTTTGTTTTATTAACAACTACAGCAACAGAAATGCAGCAAAGAGTTATAGAATTTGAAGGTTCAATTGTTGTTGCATGGCAAATACTGTAAGCAAGGTATATACTCTGGATGCCAGTCCTAATTTCCTGGTATTCTCTCTGTTACTGAATGCTGTTCTCAGAACTTAAGACCTATGTGTGCTTCCTCCTAAAGGTGTTGCCTTCCAGAGCATCTGTATTCCCTTGACACTGTAAAATTGTCATCAAGAAAGAGAATTTGCACATGTATACAAGGAGACAGTGTTCAGACACTGGGCATAGGAAGCAGATTCACAGACAAAGCAGAATGAAAATGGAGCAGATAATTTTCAAAACACTATGCAAAGATTGTCTCTATACATTTTTCTTCACCAGTTCATCACTCACTAATATGAGCTTCTGAACCTAATCAAGTAATTGCTTAGCACCATGAGAAAAAAAGGAATGATTAATGATCAATGGAAAAAAATCGGATCCATGAAGCTGAAAACGACTTAAATACACTGAAGTAAGCTAAAATACAAATGACAAATATGTGAAAGCTGCTATCATACACATTCAAAGCAGAGTCTGACTATGTTTTCATTGGTGTTTCCATTGTGGTTTATATTATTATTATTATTATTATTTCCTCTTTTTAAAATCTAGTGTAAGTATAGTGGCATACATTTTACTGTGAATGGAATGCTATATCCCTATCTGTGGTTGACCTTGAGGAAGAAAGACAGTACTTTGACTCTAGGACATTTCCTTGCAGAATTTCCAAAGTTTGTTAGTAATCAATGATTAAACATAAAAAAAAAAAGGCAGGAGGCTACTTAAAGTTTACACTTAACATTGTGTGCCTCTTACAGCTTTCTTACAGTCTTTCTTTGAACCATTTTCCATGGTGTTCTGTAGGAACAATTTTCTTGCTCTGAGCCATAATTTCAATATCTTACTTTAACTTTGCCTCTAGTGGTCAATTCCACCTTGCTATGAATGGGAATATGATTAAATTTTTTATGACTTGCAGTAAGCTATAAACTAACATTACTCTATGCAAGAGGCTGTTAGATCATTTTGCCTGTAGTCCAAAAAGCTCTTCTCAACTTATCTTTGACATCAAATTTCACATTACTTTTTTCCATTTTTAGGAGCTTCTGCCATGAGTAGCTGTGCAAGATTCTCAGTGATTTGTTTTTTTGTAATAATCTGTTATTGGCTCAAGACTGCTGACTGGATGGAGTCATGATGTTTGGCCCTGAAAGGTTACTCTTCTTGCTTTGCTCTGTGTGGAGATCTTCTTATCAAGGGCTGAGGTAGATGTGAAATAGACAAATCACAAACTTATCAGAGATTTCTCCTTAGTGGGAAGTTATTGAAGCCTGACAACCCCTGCTGTCCAGATAGCTGGTAACTGTTATAATCTTCTAGTGACATTTCTATATGAAGTGTAGGCTTCTTGCAGATATTTTCACAAATGTTTTTAAAACCTGGGAGCCCAGGGATCTGTCTTCACGGATAATGTTGTAGAATTTTGAAAAGGGATAAGCTGGAAGTGATTTAGTTGAATCAGCTTTAAAAAGACAACATATTCTCTCCCAGATCGCTTCTCCAAAAAGCAGAGCCTTGGAGGATGTGTAATATTGGCTGTTCAGAAATGCCTCCATGTGCCTCCATGGAGAGCTAAGCTAAGCTCTTGTTTGGAGCTGTACTTCTAGGCATTAATTTAGCCTTAGCCTGGTGCAGGAACACCAGTTGAACTGATTAGAAAGCCACAATCCGTTGTGTAGAACCTGAATGAAAGCATCAGATGGGTTGGGCATTTGGCTTGAGCAGAAGGCGATAAATAATGGAGTCAGAGAGAGTTGGTTTAGAACTCTTAGAGTTTACTTAAAATTTAAATTGAATTGCAGTCTCTCTGTAGACTCTAGATTATATATATGTATATTTATTCTGCAGTTCATGGTGTAAACAGACAAATGAAAATATGGAAATATAACAGAAATACTTAAGCAAGTCTTCCCTTGCAATTGAAACTGTGGGGTTTGGATATTCTTGTGGAGATTTCTGCTGGATATTGCCAAGTAGTTTAAGATGAGTTTTGATAACATTGTAGTTTTTCTTTATTTTTTTTCTGATTTGATTGTTTAAAGCTTTGGGAAAGTAAAGAAGTTCATTAAAGGCACACCTGAAGGGAAAGAATCTCAGCTGCTATTAAGGCTTGTCTTTGGCAAGATAGTTTAAGAGATTCTACTGAAACACTATCTTAACAAATATATTTTTAATTCCAGTAGTAGATCTATTTGTCAGAGACAAAGAAGATTACAGCTGCTTGAGACTGCTTCTACTTAGTAGCCAGGATGGCTGAGTCATACTTACCCTCTGGTCAGCAAAAGATGTTTCTAAGCCAGAGTGCCATCCAGAAGAGATTTAGGTATGTGTACTATCCTGTTCCTTGGGCTGTGCTGGAACAACAATCTTGCTCTTTCTGAGGTAGAAAAAAGAACATTATGTACATCCGGAAACTGGAACTTTAGAGAATTGCTGCAATCCTATTATGGAGGCATCTGACTTTAGCAAATTGTTTCCACATCTCTGTCAGGAGTTTTTAGAAGACTGAAACAAGGAAGCAAAACAAAATACAGAAATTTAGGCCTGGTGACATTTACACAAGTGAATCTAACTGTGAAGATATTGCTTTGGAAAGCACTGGCTCTTGTCATTGCAGCATGGCCAGACTTTGTTATTGATCTGCAAAACAGCCTTCCTGACATGATATCTCTTGTACCTGTATTGTGGAAGTGGTAGTAAACACCTTTAAAATGTTTTTCTGTTGCTGTGGTGAGGTATCAGTTATATTTGGATGTCAGGCAAAATGCTACCATCTGTTTCTAGTGCCACTGAGAAAAAATGATTGTGTCTATGGTGGGTTTGCCTTGGCCAGCAGCTTTGCCAGTTACTAACACAGGCAGAACAGACTAGACCTGGGGAAAATGAATTTATTGAATATTCAAATAAATATTTAATTACTGTTTTGGGCGAGAGAAAACAGAGGCAAACATTAAAACAACACTTTGTCTCCTTCCCTTTCTAGGCTCAACCTCAGTCCTTCACTCCAGACTGTTCTACTCCTCCACCAAGTGGTGCAGCAGGGTGGCAGCGGGTGGTTACCATCAGGAAACAGTTGTTCCTCTCTGGTGTTCCTTCCTCCTCACACTTTTCCTCTGCTCTGACTTGAGCTCTCCAAGGGCTGCAGTTCTTTAGGATTATGTGCTCTGGCATGGAGAACCTCCTCATTCTCTTCTGGCCTTGGTGTTCCCACTACTGTTTCTCACTCTTTTGTTCCCTCCTTTACTGCCTGTGTGGGGTTTCCTGCCAGACATTTTGAGAGATGTCACCAGCTTGTCTGATGGGCTTAGCTGTGTCCTGCAGTGTCTGTTGGACCCTAGTCTCTTCCCAGTGGGCAACCCTGTAAAAGTTCCTAGCTATACCTGAAATTTACTTTGATTTACTTTGTAAGATTTGTGAAAGTGTTTGAAACGTGAATACTTATTTTTTTACTACAAAACAGCAATGGAAGAAATGTCATATGGATGACTGTACTGAGAAGACCACTCTCCATATTGAAGTCCTCCAGGACCCAGTGCTGGTTGTAGAAACTATACATTCCTTATTACGGGAGGTTAGAATTCAGTCATTCATCTTCATGAATAAGAGTTGTAGTCTAAAAAAAATGGTTGTTGATTACAACATAGCTCATCTTCACTAAATCTCAGTCTATTACCATTGATTTAAATCAGTGAGTTCAGTAACTAACTAAATTTTCCTTTGGCAAGAAGAATATTATTTATATAATCTAAATAGTTTTTCAGACCACATTGCTTTGATTTGTCACTGTAGGTAGATGGTACTCATCCTGTTTTATCCAAGAATAACACTTTTCAGTAGATTGAATATTTACCATTTCAAAGTCCTAGCCCCCTCAATAATATTTGCTAGTATTATTAAAACACAAAAGTAAATTCC
>NW_009970716.1:1260433-1308846 GCF_000747805.2 Chaetura pelagica
TCCTGCTGTTCCAAGCACACCTGCAGGGAAAGGCCAGATTGTTGATCAGCCAGATGCAGAGATATGCTGACAGCAGTATATTTATTTACCATTTCTAAATCCTAGGCTGCCCCTAAAAGTGTTACTTTTTTTTAGCAGTGATTCAAGCTGACATTTGCATTGCATCACATATACATTAAGCAGTGTTATGATCTGGAGGAAGACTTAGTTATGTAGGTAGACTAGATAATTTAAAACAGAAGCTCCAAATGAAAAACATGGCTAAGAAAAGGCATTTCAGGTTTAGCAGAGCTGCTGCAGGAAGGTTGAATGAAATTTAGTCTGTAAAGACTGAAAAACACTATTTCAGAAAGATTAGTGATCTCATCAACTTAACCAGGGTACAGAGCTAGTTCGTGAGGTGCTTAAGTTGATTAAATCTTCCTGAGAGCTTTTTGCAGGTATGTGAAATGGTTATTTCCTAAAACCCCCTCTAACTGCAGCTCTAAAAAAATGTCTTGAATGAACCAGCATCCTCCTTCTTCTGGTTCAGTATGCCTTTTCTCAGCCATAAAACTGATCTGAACAAAACATACTACCGACTGAGCTCCCAGCTGACCTCTAACCAGACTTCCACATTCAGATTTCCATTAGACTCAACCATTTATTAGGAAGGTGAAAATAATTTTTTTCCCTCCCATGTCTTGTTGTTTTGGTTTTTTTTTATTTTTAAGGAAGGTTACCATCTTCCAGCTAGCTTTATAGCAGGCAGGTCTCCTTTTCTTTTATTCGCCTGTGTTTTTACAGGTGGAAAGATATATAAGATGCTGTGGCATGAGCTATGAGGACTCCAGTGTAATGCTGTGTAGCAATTTGTGTTTCTTAATGGTAGAAATACGCTTGGATGCTCAGAAATACATGGAGGTTTGGTAAGTTGGGCTAGGAAATAAAGATCCAGCTTAGCTCAATAGACAAATGTTAATATTCAGCAACATTTTAAAGGTGGACTAAATCTGCCCATGCAGAAGTCTGTATTTAGGATTATGTCAGATGAGCAAGAAGAACAACTACACATACATATATCAAAACTCTTATGAGAAACTGAAATAATAACAAAATACTAGACTTTCTACCTCTTGTACAACTTCACCTGATGATGGTGCTACCGGGATGGATGAACTGAAGACAGAGAGTTTTTCCTTTCTAGCTTCTACTCTCACCACTTTGGTCATCTCAATGCCAGTACACCTTCATCAGCCTCATTCTGAAAGATGTCCTGACCAAAATAAGTCAGAGAGGTATTTCTATAGCAGAACTTAATGCTAGATCTGAATGTGTAATATGGATTCCTTCTGTTCTTTTTCTCTCTTGTGTCTCCTTCTCCTTCCCCAGCCACATTTATTTTCTGTCTCTCTCTTCATTTGCATTCTGGCTGGCTATTTGGCTGGCAGACTAAGACAGACTTTCTTTAACAAAAATGCTTTATTTTATTGATTAGAAAGGTGGCAAAAATAACTGTCTCAAATACCCTTATGCTGGTGCAAGTTTACCAGGTCTCATCAAGACCAATAAGATCAGGGACCAGACACTGTAAAGGATTAAGATTCCTGAAGCAGGATTCATGCAGACATTTAGTGCTGAAATCCAAAATTGTGATCTCAAATTTTATCTCCTTAATCTTGAAGCTGTCTGAAATCACCAAGACTTAATTTCTGTCACTACAAAATCAATTCTTAGACTGATGTATGTGTGCAGCTCCACAAATTTTGTTCCCAGATATATTTTTAAAAACCAGAATGTCAGAGGACCACAGTATTTCAGCACAGCAGAAGTGTGCCTTTTCTTTTTCACCTCTGGTTCTGCTGCTCTGACCTCCTTAGTAAATGTCCTCAGATAATACTGGCCACTCCCACTCAAGAAAGGAGTGCTGAGGGGTCTTGATGATACTGCAGATTCCTAAAACTACATTTCTTTTTCAGGAGGTTTAATTTATGCTGATTTGAGAGTCCTAAGGATTAAAGAGAGCAAGAATAGAGGAAGCACTCCGAAAAATAGTGATGAAAATGTTCTCTCTTCAGCCTGTTTTAAATGCATTGATCCAGGTTAGCATACTGGGCTTGAAACCCAGTGTATTAGCTCTTGATGGTTTTTTTGCTCATCACTGATCTTTGCCACTCCCCATAGTGCCCCCCTCTGTTGCTGACTTGGGACTGGAAAATAAGTGTTCAAACTGGAGCTGCAATAACTGTGCTTTTATTTTGGGATATAGTTACCTGAAATGTACTGGTATGGTGAAGCTCAGTCAAGCAGTTTAGAAGAGAGTGTTTATGACTGAGATAAGAAAAGCTATATTTAGATCCCCTCAGCTGTTATTTCCCCTTGCCTGTTGCAGGATTAGGAGGGCTAAAGTATTGTCTGTCTCTCTGATTATGCAGAAGCATCTTTGCTGCATCTGAACATCAGTCAAAGACCAATTGCTTTCACACAGATTCATTTATAAGTGTCTGTGTGCCAGGATACAGATAAAGACAACTGATAGAATAGAGAACAAATGCCATTTAAATGCATATTTCTGTGTGCCTGCTTGTTTTCAGTCACTAAAAATAATGATTAGAAGATAACTTCTTGAATGACAGTGGTATTGGTAAAAAACAACTTCAGTGATTTTATGGCAGTAAAATTCCTCTGGTGTCAATTAGGTACTATGAAAAACATGCAAAAAATAATGTTTAACAGCATGGTACAAGTAAAATAAAGTCTTCTTAGACATTGTTAGCTGAACCTAAAACCTGACCAAAAGAGGAAAAAGGATGTTTTTTTGGTAAATGACTGTAGAAAATAGTTATTTTTTGTTAAAGAAGAGACCACAGTCAAAACGTTGACCTTGATTTCAAATTATCTGGCAAATTATTTGCAGCTGTTCATTGTAGGAATAGACAATGGTAAAGTGCTTATGAAAACCTGTAAAACATCCTATTAGGTAAAATATTTGGAAAATCAGTAAAGATGTAGAACTTATATTAAGGTTCACTTTAAAGAAAATAATGTGTTGGTTTGGGGGTTTGATTTTTGTTAGTTTGTTTCTTATTTGTATGTTTGGGGTTTGTTTTGGTTCTGGTTTTGTGTTTCTTTTAATTTTGGGTTGGTTTTTTTCCTTGCAAGTAAACTAACTTTTTGTGCAAATTGTGTGTCATCAGTGAAAGCATATTTTTACCAATAGGTGCAACATTTCAGACTTTCTGACATTGCCTCTTGCTTGGGTTAAAATCAGTAACTGGCCAGTAAAAATCAACACTTCATTGTAGCCGATGATATAGGACCAGATTGTGTGTAAAGCTGGTCAGGGATTGGGCCAGTTGACTCTGTCCTGTAGTGAACAATGTGATTTGTTATTCCTCTGTGTGACTGTCAGCATTTCTATTTGGAATGTCTGCATCAGAGAGGTATGGGACTTTCTAATCTATAGGGTTTGTTTGGATTTTTTTAATAAGTGCTTTTATATTGCTACCTATTTAGAAATTCTCCTCTGTGCTCTGTATATGTGTAACTTGAGTAACAAAGTGGTAATAGAAAAAAAAAAGTCCTGGAAAATTATATATGCTTCATTCATAGTTATAGAATAAAGAAATGAAACGGTAAGATGATTTTGCTATTTTTACCATCTACCAGTTTTTATACAAATGTCTCTAAATTTACTTTGCAACTCTAATGGAGCATTTGCTTTTTTAGTAGGGCAAATTCTTTGTCTGCAACTGTTTCTAAGTTCAAGACCTAAATTTTTTTCCCTATGGCATTTGCAAAGAGCAGGTGGTAGACTTAGTAATGAGCTCTAAATACAATTTAACACCTTGACACTAGGAAATCTAGTTTAAAAAAAAAAAGCAAAAAAAAAAAAAAAAGCTTCTCATTATTTTTATAACATTCACCTTAAAAAAAACAAAAAAAGAATGAGCAGAATGAGTTTGATAAGTGGGAAGTGTTATGCTATGGTACTTCCCATTGAAATGAAATAGAACAAGAAGGAATGGCTTCAAGCTGCAACAAGGAGGGTTTAGACTGGACATTTGGAAATGTTTTTTCACAGAAGGAGTGGTTAGACACTGGAATAGGCTGCCCAGGGAGGTGGTTGAGTCACCATCCCTGGATGTGTTTAAGGGTCGTTTGGAAATGGTAGTGGTAGGTATGGTTTAGGGGAAAACTTTGTAGAGTAGGGATGATGTTGGACTCAGTGATCCCAAGATTCTTTTCCAACACAAATAGTTCTATGATTCTATGAACTCAGCTCTTATTCTCCTACTTAATCTGAGTTGAAATTCAGATGTTTAGGAAGATGATCAGGAGAAACAGTAGCACAGATTAATACCTGTCTATGGGAATTAACAGCAGTGACTGGGCAGCTGAGTAAGCAGTAGAGTAGACCTACTTTCTTCAGAAACACCACTAGGTAGGTTGCCTTTGAAGCTCTGTCCTTACTACTGCAAGATCAGTGAAACTGAAAGCTGTCTTTAGATGTTACTACACCATTTTATAAAGTGGACTTTTGTGTTGGAAGAAGCTCCTCAGCTGCACTGTCAACGCATTGTGGTGGATGAAAATAAGGAAATGTTTGGAACAGAGAGAGGTTGCCCTGATGAAGCTTCAGGACAGGCTCATCAGCCTGATGGAGCTAATCTGGATCAACAGGCATCTGCTGGAATACAGCAGGGAGGTTCAAGGAAAAAACATGTTTTTTCCAAAATAATTATGATCACTGCACGATGCTCTTTTTCAGAGCACACATTCATGGTTCATGACAGTAGCAAGAAAAGCCAAAACAGATAATAAAAGGAAAGGTTTTTAAAATTCAGTTCACACAGTTTAACTTGCTTCCTACACAGTTAAGTATTTTCCTTTTGATTGCTTACTTTTGCATCAATGGCTTATATCAACTAAATTTTAGTCTTCAGTGTCATTCCACAGTACTGTTGCCCATGAAAGTACTGATGTATTGCTTGGAGAAAGTTCTGTAGACTGGGGCAATGGGGGGAAAAAAAGGTATATTTTTTAGGTTCTGCATACAGAGTACAGTGACCAGGAACTCTACTTCCAGTGTGTGGCTTCCCAGTTGTGGAACCAGCAATAGTTTTCTCCATCCCCTTCAAAATCCATACACTAGCTGAGACAGGCACATTGCACAGGCTGGGTGACACATGGTCATTCTTAGCTTGCAACATAAAAGCTCAGCTCACGGATGGACAGCTGGCTAAAGCTGAACTTGGATCTGTTGTGAATTTATGCCCTAGTTTTGTTTTCTGCTTGGATCCTTCATCCATACTAAGCTTTCCCACAGCAAATGCTAGAGTAATGCTTACTTCTCTTTTTATTTAGTAGGAAAGCCATCCTCAACTGTTGATACTTTTGACTGCTACTGGTTGGACTGTACCAGTGAGCTGTGTCTGAAGCCCTTTGTTCTTACAAAATTCTGGTGCAGAGCACTGAAAAAAGTCTTCTTGGAAACAAAAGACCTTGACTACCTCTGCACACTACTTCCTGTGTTTCTCATCTATTGACAAAGTATTTTCTCAGGCACAAAGGTCAATGAAAAATCTAGTCTATCTGCAAGAAGGACTCTTCTCACACAGTGGTGGAACAGCAAGCCAATAGTAAAGCAAGGCTTCCTGGAGAGGAAAAAGACAACTGCAGAGAACATATGTAATTTTGAATCCATGCTGAGATTTGTGATCAAAACAGAGCTGGAAATAGGCAAATCTTGTTTGATTTGTAGGGTTGTTAAGATTAAGTAAACCCCACCGTTTTGCTGTGAATAATCTTTACAAGTACATTATTTTTTGAAAAGTCACTCAAAGGAACTTAGAACTTTGTAAAGCCAGAAGAAGCATTTCTTTATAAAAATGAACAAGCCACAAAAAGCAAATGATAGAAACTACTTTGTCAGAAGACACAAAGAAAAACAGTTTGAGAATCTTGTCCACAGTTAAAGATTAATGAAAATAATGCTTTTCACTCATTCCTCTGAAATGCATAAGAACATCTAAAATATCCGATATCTCATTATCCAGCAGAGATATTAATGAAGCTTTACACCAGAAAGAGACACTGTGTTTTTTACCTCTCCTGTTCTTTTTCTCCCTTCTTGGGTATTTTTGTCCTGGTTCCTCTTCAGGAAAAGAGGATTAAAATCCACTAACAAAAGCTCAAAATGTGCTCTCATCATTCCTTGAACATTCCCCTTTCCTTGAACAAGGCTGATCATTTCTTTGTGTAGTGCTGTCTACGAAGTACATCCCAAAAAACAAGAGAGTTCTGAAGGGAAAAGATACAGATAAAGGCAAAAGTTTTACAAGATTTCCTCTCTCTTTCTCTCTTTCTCTCTTTCTCTTTTTCTCTCTTTCTTTCTCTCTTTTCTGTTGTATCTGCAATAAAGCTTTAAAATTAATTTAGTATTGGTAATGCTAGTTTGCTAGCAGCCAAACACAATGGAGTTACTGTAGTTGATAGATATGCACAAACTTGCTTACTGTTGGATACCATAAGCACTTGTTGATTATTTGGGTGCCATTTTTACTGACATTTTTATAGTATCTGTAACTTCTATACTTTTCTTATCTAGAATTCCCCATTTTCCACTATATTTCCCTATAGCCTTTTTAAAAAAAAGCCATTGTGTCATAGTGCGGGGATTTCATCTGTAATTCCACTGAATTGTGAAGATTGTAACTGTCACCTTTATTATGTAAATGTTCTCAATGTTAACAAGCTCTCCAGAATGAAAAACACTTGTTTTTAAGAGTATGGGAGTGTATGGATGTACAGTACACACATACACATCTGTAATTACATAATTATAAATAATTATATGTATAAATAATTATATGTAGATGGCTTTGTAAACATCTATGTATACCTGTGTGCATATATATTGATGAAACAAAGAGAAATCTATGCCTATAACCCCTTGCAACAAAATTGTTTATTAAGCCCAAATTCTGTTTCATGTAGTTCTTCATATGGAGCAAATGTATTCATATGGAGTCAGAAACAGTATTTGATTTCCAGTTTCTGTCTTTCAGATGGCATTATAAACATATAGCCAGTCTGGCAGTAACTGAAAGAGTCTTCCCTTGGGACACTGTGGCAAATCAGATCTGCCTATATAATTCTGATTAAGCCGCAAAAAGGTTAACTGTCAAACTTCAATGACACCTACACAGCTGTATATATATTTCTGCTTGGCAATTGCAAACTAATTGTTACAACCAGGGTATTTTGTACCATCTTAAATTAGTCTGGGCTCTTAATAGCTGAGGCTAGAGCTTTATGACACAAACTATTCTCTATTTTGCCTTGGCATCTCCAGTTCATTAAACCAATATTTTATCCTTGTGATCTATTAATGTCAATAAGCCTTGTGTCCTGGTTTGAGGCAGGATGAAGCCAATTTTCTTTGTAACATTTTTTTTTTCTTCAGTGAACTTTTCTAAATGTACGTTTTCCAGGTAGTAGACTGATAAGACTGGAATGTTTATGTTACTGCCAGGACAGCAAGGACACTTTGCTTTGGATACTAAAGGAGCAGAAGGGTCGTATCTGCAACCCTTCTGGAGGGAAGAGTGAACTAGACAGACAGCAAAGTTGGCCAGAGAGTATTCCACACCATATATAATTCAGGGATTATGGAAGTCAAGCCCCTTCCTGCTTCTTTTTCCCTTATCTTCCATTCATGGCTGGTGTCCAGGGAGGAGTCCATCTATCCATCACCATTGATTCCTAGGCCCGTGCACTCCTGACCCTCATCACTCTCCCCTCAGCTCCTGTCTGCTCTGCTGCTCTCTCGGGCAGCTCCAGGGCATTTCAGAACTGCTCACAGCTCAGGAGTTGCTGGGGATGGGGGAAGGCAATAGGAGTTCTGCAGTTTTCTGAATACATTTGTATGTGATTGTACATGTTTATTTTATCATTAGTATTTAAACCTGTCTAGTTTAGTTTTCAATCCAGAAAGTCTTTCTTTTTTTTGTCTCTTTCCTTTCCATACCTGGGTGGGAAAGGGACGGGTCTGAGAGCATTATTGTCACTGGTTTCATTGTCAGTCCTGAGTCAAATCATGACACCTTGGTACCTGTAAAAGTCAGGATTCATCTACTACCCTCAGCAGTACTGCAATGCTTATTTATTACTAATCAAGCTTCTCTGCAGACAGTGTATTCATGCCAATTACATACTGCCCATTGCATGAAATGTCTAATTGAAGTTTTCTCTATAAATATTAGCCTGACTTGATGTCAGCTTCCTAGAAGCCACATAGTCAGAGGCATACTAAGACCTGTGTATGTCCCAGCAGGTTAGTGAAATATATCTGTCTGTGACTCAGTTTGCATTATGCCATTCTGTATGCCAAGAATTCAAAGATAAAAGGTAGGTCTAAAATCCCTCATACATAGTAAATATAAGTTTAAAGTACTTTAGGGTAGTGCAGCATAATCTCTATCTTCTTGGAGTTTGTTGCTAGTTTTTCTGCATTTCCTATAATTTAGGAATTCCATGTTTTATTTTTATGAATATTATGATTTGGCTGATAGAAAAGCTATTGAAAATTTGCATTCAATTACAGTAACAATTATGATCAACATAAGTATATATAAAGTTGGTCTCCTACCTATGAAAAGGTTAGGAGCAACCATGCGCAAGTGAAACTGAATCCCTGTTTTAATGCTCTCTAGAAATGGGCAGCATTTGTGAAGGTGGGCTAATCCAGATTGTCCAATGAAGACCATCTCTTCTGCAATTCTCTAGGAAACAGGTCCTTTCAAGTGAAAGGACAACATTGTAAATTACGTCCTGTCTTGTTCACCACAATCTTGAATTAAATGAGAATGTGCACCTTTTAAACTTTGTCTTTCTGAGTGTGTAAGATAAGAATAGTTCTGTAGACAGTACAAAGCCTGAAAATGTGATATTCCCTTTCATATTCTCTGCTCTGCTATTGTTTTCTTATGCAGATTTTCAGATAAGTCCTTTTGTTTACCTTTTCCTATCATTTTCCCCATTCCAATCATACTGATATGAGTAATTAGGGCTCTTGAGAGAACTGATGCTGATTCAGGTGCTTTTGGGTGCTTGGTTGCTTCTAATAATGGAAGTCATATGAGCATGGAAGGCTGTGGATTTTATCAGTCCAGTCTATGATCCTTTAAGTGCCCATGAGGCAATGTTGATTTTAGTATATATGCATGAGGAACCAGCATCAGTGCACATCACACTAAAGCCAATAGGCATTACTCTTGAGCTTAAACATTTCATAAATGTTACTGTAAGTAGTAGGTGGAGAGAATTTTTTATTTTTCTATTTTATTAAAGATAAAGACCCATTTTTTAAAAGGGCTTATTGGTTTAGACTTCAATATTACGCTTATAAATGTAGCTCACAGTGCTGTCTAGAGGTGCAGTTCAGCCTGATAAGGCCAGAACCTCAAGTGAAGTAATTTGCTTCTGTTAAGTGAGCATATCCCATTGATTACACACCAACAATTATGTAGTACAAGCTGGGGCAATTAAACTAGGTAGATTAAAACTGTTTCATAATATTGAACTATATTATGTGGTTTGTGGCAAGAACATGACAGATTTAGTGTAGTAATAATGGTTTTCCAACACACAAGTCATTTAAATGGAGATAGATCTAATAATAGTCAGCAAAAGTGGCTTTCCTAAAACACGTACTCCTTTTCAGTTTCACTGCCTGGAGCTTATGAGGGATGACATTTCAACATCCTTTTTCATGGTCTTTGGCAAGAATAAGGTGGCATCTCATTAAGATAAATAGAGTGTGTGGCAGTGAGCAGATTATGGTCATTTTTGGGAAGCTGCATGTAGGGGGAAGATGTTCTAAGCTTTTCTGTGTTTCTTTCTGTTAAGAAGCTGAAAAGAGTGGATCTTTGCTTTTTTTACCCTTCAACTCCACCCTGACAAAGAAGCATATCTGTCTTCTTTATGTGCAAACATGACCGGCCAGTTGTTGTTATTTTACAATAACAGGAAAAAGCAAAGATTAAACGTGAAGACAGCTGAAGGAGTTAGGTATGTGAAAACAATACATGCAGCCAGATATTCATTGTCTTTCTACTGTGAGGTCTGGAATAGCAGTTCTCCTAGGTTATTTACATGACATGGTATACATAACAAAATAAGGAAAAGAACTGGAGTGATGTCCTGTATTGAAAACCAATCGAAATCTGAATTTGGGGGTAAAGCTGAACTTCTAAGGAACAGACATGAAATCTTATGCAATATCAAAGTACAGTTCCAGTTGCTTTTAGACCTAGTTAACTTATGAGCAGTGTGGTAATCGTTTACAGTATGGTAATTTTAAAAGGGAAGCAGAGCCAGGAGTTATTTTTATGCAGAACAAAAACAGGGAATAGAGGAATAGTTTCCTGTTTTCCTTTTTTTAAGGTTTATAAAAGAAGAGAGACTAGCAAATAATAAACTGTTCCTCCTTTTATCCTTCTGCAGGGAAAAACCAAGACCTTCCAAATCCTTGCTGTTTGGTACCTGCAGAAAAACTGAACTGTATTGTGCAGGATATTACAGACATGGATTGTCATTATGAACAAAATACAAAGCATATTTTCATCCTTAACCTCTCCCTTCACAAATATATATGTATTTAAACATTATGCATTCACAAGATATCTTTAAGAGGTGTTGTCTTGAAAAAAATGGAAATCACAGATAAAGTTAAACCTCTTTATACAAGCAAATGTGAATTTTTCTTCATAATACTTGACAATGCTTTTCTCATGCTGAAAGGCATGAGGCCTGTGAATACAAAATGACATTTTCTTTATGAACCTTTAAAATGGGGATTTCAAACCTAAGAAAAAAATGGTTCATTCAAATTCTTCATGTTAATCTTCACATAGCTGGAATTTGCTTTTCACTTCTGAGGTAGAAGTTGTCCACTTTTCCTTGAAAAAAAATGGTGGCAGCCACTTAATTGTTTTAATTTACTCTAGTCTAAAGATTAGCTCTTTCTCAAACAATCAAAATTTTTGCAATAAGTAACCACAACAGGAGTTACTCTAGCTAAAAACAATACTATCTCATTCTATTTATCATAAAGGGGAAAAACAAGACATGATAATGTTACTTACCTGTTTTGCCAGAAAGGAGCTGTCCCTAGAAAGGTAAAACATCCAAGCTGGTTGCTGTCATTGATTTAATCATGATAGTTCCAGTATTTGAATTTCATTAGATTTGTATTAGATTTGCATTATGTATAGTCCAGAATACTGTAAAAATTAAATTGGCAGTCAATGTGATTTTTTGAAATAAGTGTGTCTATCTACCTATTTATGTCAAGAAGTTGTACAGGTAAGGTGTTCACAAATATGTTAAGGGCAAATGTCTGGAGGACAGAGCCAGACATTTTTTGGTGATGTCCAGTGATAGGACAAGAGGCAATGCAAACTGGAACACAGGAGGTTCCACGTAAACATCAGAAAAAACTTCTTTACTGTGAGAGTGACAGAGCACTGGAACAGGCTGCCCAGAGAGGTTGTGGAGTCTCCTTCTCTGGAGACATTCAAAACCCTCCTGGACGTGTTCCTGTGTGATGTGCTCTAGATGATCCTGCTCTGGCAGGGAGGTTGGACTAGATGATCTTTTGAGGTTCCTTCCAGCCCCTAAGATTCTGTGATTCTGTGATTCTCTAAGGTAATGACAAAATTGTTTTCTGTCATGAGTTCAAAGAAAATGCATTCGTATTTTTCCCTCTGAGATTTCTATTTCATTTTTGCTGAATGAAAAGGTACTTCATGCTGAAGGTAGTTATTTAAGTTAATTTAAAATCTACAGCAGACTCACAGGTTTCATCCATTTTGAATTTAGAAAAATGTAATCATAGGTACGCTTGGGCCTCTGCATTCACAGAATATTATAAAACTATTAAAGGTATTCTACAGACAAGACACAAACATTCCTAAATCTGTCTTTTGGCTCTTTCCTCCTCCTACTAGAAAACCCAAAAAACCTTCCATCTTGAATTTTCTGCTTCGCTCTAGGCAAAGTGGAATGTCTTCTTAAAGCTTCAGGCAAATGCCAGAAATTAGTTTTTAGATGTAGCATTGTGGAAAAGGAAGTTCCCAAAATTAAAGTCTTACTGGCTTTTTTGAAAGATCTAGGTCTTTCCAAACTAAATACAAACCTTAGGCTCAGCACGCTTGAGTCAGTGCCAGTCCCATTTACTATGGTGCCTCCAGAGGCCGCATCTATATCCAGAAAGATCAGCTGGCAGTTAAATAAAGCAAACATAACAGCCTAAATCAGCAATATACATTTCAGAGTATGAAAATGGTTATATGTAAACTCAAAATTTTGCTTGAAAGCTGTTTTAAACTTTTTTTTTTTTTTTTTCTACATATGCTGTCTTGACAAGTAGGTTTAGGGAACAGGATGTTAATAAGCTATATTCACTGTTTTCAAGCACAAGTCCACAGTTACATAGTGCTGTATCTACAAAACTGATACATTTTTCTTGTTGTTATCTTGTAAGTTAGTAAATTATTCTCAAGATACAACAAATAAGAGCTTCATAAATATTTATGTGGAATCTTAGTGCAGTATTGCAATATAAATAGCAATATTTGTACGTACTTTTCTTATTGTTTTTCCTTTAATATATTAAAAACAAGACTACCAAATATACTAAAAGTAAGATTTAATGTTGTTTTGATGGACTAGGCATTTCTTCAAAAGAAAGCTAAATTTGGTGAATTTCCAGTTCACACTAAATTCCAGCAAGGTAACCAATCTGGCTCACTTGCTTTGTGTGAAGTGGAAATTGTAAGGTTTATGGTATCTTTGGGGTATGGCTGATATCATTAGGGACCATAGTATCTCCGCTGTGAGAAAAGCTGAGGAACTACTTAGCCTGGAGAAGGATCAGGGTGTGTTATCTACATATATAAATACTTTGTGGGAGGATGTAAAGTGGAGGGACTCAGGCTCTTCTCGGTGCTATCCAGTGAAAGGACAGGAAGTGATTAGCACAAACTGAAAGATACCTAAAGAAAAGAAACCATGTTTTTACTGTGAAGGTGGCTGAATTCTGGAACGAGTTGCCCGGAAAGACTATGGAGCCTCAATCTACCAAAACATGACCAAACATGTCCCTGAGCAACCTGCTGTAGGTAACCCTGCTTGCACAGAATGTTGGACTAGAAGATCATGAGAGATCCCTGGCCACCTCTGCAATCCTGTGATTCTGTGGCCTTTGAACTCTGATCCATTATTAGGTATCTGATGGTTAGGGGCCAACAACTACGTATTAATAGATATGTATAATATCTGGATGGCACTCAAATATTCTGAAGAAATTGGTTAGTATGATAGTAATATAGCTATATGAAGATGCAAAGTCATGACATGTAAGAGCTGGAAACATGCTCAAGGACCAGTGACACATGTGAGTTTTCTATGCTGTGCCTATGTCACCAATTATGACGTGGTAGAACACAGGCAGAAGCTGCTTCTGCCTGTAGCTTAAGGATAGGTCACCATGATGCCAGCACTAACATGCAGAGCTCTCTGAAGGGCATAGCTCTGCCTTTACTACATCAGGGCACTTAAAATCATGAGCACCCTAGATATTCTGCTATCTTTTCTGTTGTCTCTGGTGCCTGCAATGATCCTCATTTTTTGCTTGATTGCTGTGTTCTCCATCCTGCTTTTCAGCTCCAGCCTTACTCCTGTTGAAACCAAGGCAGTCACCATGGAGATTGTTCCTGATTACAATGTGGTGAGTACTGGTTTTGGTTTTTTTTAACCATCACAATCACCATAATATATATTTTTTTTAATTTATGTTTTTTTATGCTCTTGTTGGTCCATGATCAATTTAAAGTGGAATGTACCTTTTTTCATTCATCTTACTAGAGGTAGAGGGTAGCTCTACTGAAAGTAGCGGAAATTATGCATATTGTTTAATGTAAGTTATTTGTACCAATAATGAACCGAATTCTAAAGTACTTAAAAATACCATATTAATGACTCTAGATCATGCCTTTGCAAATAGTTCATAATCTTTGAGAAGAAAGGGAATCAGAAGATTTCAGATATATATCAGAAAGGAAATTAGTCAGTTCTAAGTTATGTAAAAGATGTTTTATGTATTTTTTGAACTTCGGAGTTTTAAAGGGCGGTAAAACAAAAATAAATATTAGGGCAACAAGAATTGCTGCTACTTATAAGTCCTTTTTTGTTCTTTTTGTTGCTTTGTTGTTTTTGTTCTTTTCTATGTTAGTGGTGTAAAATATTTTTTTAAATTTTATGACTCTATAAACAAGACCGGAGGTCTCAGGTATTCTACAGGTATTTAATATTGTGTTGACTTTAAAACTCTTGGTACATTTTTAGAAATGGCTTGTTTCCCTATCAGTATTTCTACCTTTGGTGACATTCAGAAAGGAAATAATTTTGAAAATAAGACCGTAAGGATTTTTTCTGTGACTTAGCCCTGTAGCAATGAGGAAAAAATTAGGGCTCACCTATGCATTACAGAAGATAATTAGAAAGGTGAAATATATACTAAAGATGGTAGTTCTGTTTCTCTGAACATGGAGGTAGGCTTGACAAGGTAGAGTCAGTTTGTGTATTTAAACGTAAAACATTTATAATAGATGAAACTACTCTGTGCTAATCTCATGTTATGTATCATTATGTGTATATATATCACATATGTGTGTATATATCTTGGAACAGGGCTTCTTTAGATTGCAGGCTAATCTATCCTGTTCAATTCAGCTCTAGAATTTATTATTTTAGTTTAGTTTTTACAAAACAGATGTTTATCTGTTCCTTCTAATCATCCTTCCATAAGTGTGCTGCATCCTCAGCAAATTTGCACATGATACTAAGTTGGGAGGGAGTGTTGATCTGCCTGAAAGGTTGGAAAGGCTGGGCCAAGGCCAACTGTATGAGGTTCAATAAGGGCTGGGTCCTCCACTTGGGTCACAACAACCCCATGCGATGCTACAGGCTTGGGCAGGAGTGGCTGGAAAGCTGCCCTGATGGAAAAGGACCTGAGAGTGTTGGTCAATAGCCAGTAGTATGCCCAGGTGGCCAAGAAGGCCAAAAGCATTCTCATTTGTCTCAGAAATAGTGTGGCCAGCAGAACCAGGGAGGTGACTGCCCCTCTGTGCTCAGCACTGGTGAGGCCACACCTTGAGTACTGTGTTCAGTTTTGGGCACCTCACTATGAGAAAAACTGCTGGAGCGTGTCCAAAGGACAACAAAGCTGGTGGAAGGGTCTAGAGAGTAGATGCTCCATGAGGAGCATCTGAAGGAACTGGGGTTGTTTAGTCTGTAGAAAAAGAGGCTAAGAGGTGACTTTATCACTCTCTACAACTACTTGGAAGGAGCTTGTGGTGAGATGGGAGTCAGTCTTTCTCCCAAGTAACAAGTGACAGAAGAAGAGGAAATGGGCTCAGGTTGCACCAGTGGAGGTTAAAATTTATATTAGAAAAGATTTCTTCATTGAAACAGTAACTAAACACTAGAATAAGCTGTCCAGGGAGGTGCTTGGATCTTCATCCCTGGAGGAGTTTAAGAGACACATAGATGTGGTGTTTAGGAACATGGCTTAAGCATTGGATCTGGTAAAGTTAGGTTAATAGTAGGTAGAATAAGGTTAAGGTTGGACTTGAAGATCCTAAAGGTCTTTTCCAACCAGAACAATTCTGTTATTCTGAATTTTCCTTCCTTTTATTTTAGTTGTTTGCTCTATGTGACTAGTTTCTGGGGGAAGAAAATGTATGGTGATATTTGTATTGTCAACATTTTTTGTCCAAATTTGTATTGTCAGCAGTACAGCTGTTAAAATTGGATTATGTTGTTTGAAAAGTTAAAATAAAGTCTACAGATTTTATAGTATAAACTTAATTGTACTTCATCCATCTGGCTTCATGAGTAATTTTATATAATCTGTCAATCTGGTTCCTCCTCACTCAGAATCCCAGATCTGGCAAAGAATGCAAATCTGTAAATACATTACTACACGGGTACATATACATATATGCACATACATATATATATTTATATGAAGAACAGCTTTTGCTTCTAGGTTTAATCTCCCTCAGCAGTGTGCTTTGGCTATTAGAACTCAATAGCAGGGGAAAAATACACCTTGGGAGAGTTCCAGAAAGTTTCAAACAAGTTTGTACTGTTTCTTCATTAGTGTTCATAATATGAAACAAATTATTCTGTCCAATGGGATCTAATTGTTATTTGAAACCTTAGTAAGGTTGAGTGCTGGAGAAGAAGATAACAGATAGTGTTTTTAATTAAATGGTGCCAAAGCATTTAACTCAAAACAAACACAATGAGGAAATCCAAGTACAAACTGCTCATCACCAAGCTAGCTACTATTATAGCTAATATTACAGTCAATAAATTCAACTGTCACTTACCAGAAGGAGAAATAAATAGGCTATCCCATTGGGAAACCCATCAAACCAGCTCTGTCTATTTAATCTAGTTGTATATTTCCATTTATATTTCATTTTCTCTATAGCATCTGTCTATAGCATCTGATTCAGGAGATCCTTGCACAGAACTTACCTTATTGTACAGAAGCCACTGTTTTGTACTGAGTTCCAGAGATACTAGTTGCACTCCATACACATAACAAAGCTGTCTTATCTCAAAGGCCTTGTATCTTGCAGTATGTAAACTTTGAATAGGTACCATTTGTAGGTACTGATGTTTTATATTGTATTGTATTGTAAAAGATAATGTTGAAGTTAAATATTTTCACTTTTAGAGACATTATTTGTAATATGTCCATTAGACAAATACTAGAAATACTGTTTCTTGTCCATTTAAAATTGCTGACTACATTATGAAGATGAATAGATGAAAATAAATCTGCAAAAGTAGGTGGTCAGTAGGTGACTTTTCTATGTTGCTTCTGTTAGATAGGAAGGAAGAAGGGGGAAATTACTTGATATAAAAGAAGTGGGATAGGTCATGTAGTTGTCTTGTCTGTTTCTGCAGTACATACTGTCTAAACCTTAAGCTGGGAACAGCAGAGCCTGAATGAGCTCTTTCTGCTCTTTATGCTTTTTGTACATGCAAAACCAGATACGACAGAAATCCAGCTGAGGATGAGATTTTAAGGTGCTAGCACAGTATTAATTACAGTAAGTTGGAGAACCACGAGCTTGCTTTTAGGTACAAACAACTGAGGTGGGGAATGTCACTGCTGTTATCAGTACTTATGAGGCAGTTGCCCACCCTCATAATAATGAATGCTAGTATTTCCTTTTGATTAGAAAAGGAAACATGACTACATTGTGAGAATGAAAACAGAATCTCACTAGTACAGGTAAATACTCTTCTCCTGGGTCATTACCATCAGAATACTGAGACCAACCTGTTCTTTATTAAGACCTGAGACGTTATTAACTTCAGTTCATTTGTTTTTTCTTATAAGCTGCTGAAGATCTCTCAGAAAGATCAGAGTTTGACTGGCATCGCACTGAAAGTGTGTCCTAGCGTCAATACACGGCACATCAATGCTAAAGTTACAATCTGTGATGATGCCCTGGAGAACATCAGTTTAAATGAGCAAAGTTGTATTTTGACTCGTGAACAACTGAATGACAGTTGCATGCTGATGACACACAGTAACCAAAATGAACAGACTGTCCAGAATTTGCAGCTGACCGATGCATGGATCATCCTACAGACATTTTCTGACACTTCCCAGGAGGCAGATGATTCAGGATCCACTGATACCAATGCAAAAAGAAAGACCAAGAAGAAAGCAAAGGCCTATCCAAAGAAGAAAAAAGCCAAGAAGAGTGAACCTGCGCCACTCCCATCTTAGAAACTTGCCCTTCTACAACACTCAGAGCAAAGAACCTGCTCTTCACCTAAGCAGGACACAAGGCTTAATCTTGCTGGTGTGCTTCTCCTTCTTGGTTAAAAATTCACTGTGTTCAACATCCATGTATGGTGTTTGGGTTTTTCTTTTTATGGGTCTTTATGTTTAAAAGTAATATACTCAGATTGTTGGTATAAATGACATCCAAATTTGATGTTTTAACTGAAGTGCAGAAGTAGCTATGGGAAAATAAATCCTTTTATTTTTTCTTTCCTTTTGACAACTAGTAATACCAATGAAAAAAAGCAACTGAATGTAAACAAATGTATATGTCCTCCTGCTAAATTATGTCTGGGCAAATTTTTCCACTGTCACCTGTTAAATGGAGAAAAGCAAGTAATATGTGTCTTAGGGAAAAAAACTGACAATTATTTCAAAGCCAGTATTTATTGTTCTAACATTAAGATAGCATGGACCTGTTTTAGTATCTACTGTGTACTGTGTATCTTCTGTGTCTGACACCAATATTAAGTTTTCTTTGTCCTATGCTAGCTATAGAGAACCTTAACAGACAAAGTGGCAAAAAGGAAAAATGTATTCACAGAAAGAGTGATGAGACATTGAAGCAGGCTGTTCAGGGAGGTGATATAGGCACAGTCCCTGGAGGTGTTCTAAAAACGGGTAGACATGGTGCTTCAGAAGATGGTTTAGTGATCAGGGGTTGTAGGGCAGATGGTTAGGCTTGGTGATCTTGAAGGTCTTTTCCAACCTTGATGATTCTGTGATTCTGTGAATGATTCCAGTTTATACTCCAGAAGAGAGACGTACAGGGGCTGAACTGCATTCCTGTGGTTTGCAGGTGGTTTGGTATGAGTTATTTTCTTTCTGTTTGTCCAAAGCTCAGTTTTAAGCACAAGGGTATATATTTTATTTACTCATTGTATAGAACATTTCAACAAAGCACTGAATTATGGGTCAGGTCTGCAGCTGGTGGTAAATAGACACAGTCCATTAACTTCAGTGAAGATGCATTTGTTCATATTGTCTGAAGCTGCATCACAATGCATTTATAAGCAGAAATACACAAAGGCTTGAAATTACAGTATCACAGTATCACTCTGGTTGGAAAAGACCTTCAGGATCATCAAGTCCAACCATTACCCTAACTCTGCGGCATCCACCACTAAACCCTGTCCCTTGGCACCACATCTGTCTTTTTAGATGTCTTCAGGGATGATGGCTCAACCGTGTCCTTGGACAGCCTGGATCACCCAGCCCAGCTCCTGCCCCAGAACAGGACAACCCCAAAGTTCACACCGTGTCCCTGAGGGTGTTGTCCAAGCGCTTCTTGAATATTGTCAGGCTCCATGCCATTACTGTTTCTCTGGGGAGCCTCTTCCAGTGCTCCACCACCTTCTGAGTGAAGAATCTCTTCCTAATAGCCAACCTAAACCTCCCTCTGCACATCTTCCTACCATTCCCTCAGGTCCTATCATCGGTGACCGGAGAGAAGAGGTCAGCACCTACTCCTTCTTCATTCCTAATGAGGAAGCAGTAGCTGCGATGAGGTCTCCCCTCACTCTCCCCTTCTCCAGGCTGAACAGACCAAGTGCCTTCAGCTGCTCGTCATACAGCATCCCCTCTAAACACTTCACCAATCTTGTGGCCCTCCTCTGGACATTTTCCAGTCGCTTTATATCCTTTTTTGTACTGTAGCACCCAAAACTGCACACAGTACTCAAGATGGGGCTGCACCAGCGCTGAGCAAATTAAGTCAAAGAAAAAAAATATAAATTCTTATGGTCTTTTCAGCTTACCTATATGAGGTTGCCATTCAAATCCCTTGTTAAGTGACAGAGTACTAATTTGAAATTCTGAATGTCTGAATAAAGAAGTAAATATAGATTTTATCCTTTATATAAATTAGGAATTCTGTTACGTTTTTTGTTCTAGCTATGTGCAGAATGAAATTAGAATTGAGAAGCCTAATAAGCTTAGTATTACAGCGAACTAGAGAAAGACAGCTGCAAATGTATCTATAGTAGAAGCTTTTCTTTCATCTAGACTTGTGTAGAGGAGCCAGGAATTCCCTCAGATTTCTGAAGTTGAAATTTTTCTAGCTAAGCCTGAATGATTCACACTTCATTGACTCATTTAAAGAAAGACTTTTCCTGTAAAAAAATCAATTTTCCCTCTTTGAATCCTATGAAAAAATAAAGGTTCCACAGCGAGGCTCAGAGCAGTGTGCTTTCAATGTGCAGGTTTTATGATCAAACACAGTCCAATTTAGAAATACTCTGATAGTACCTCGGGAATTTCAGGAGTAGTCTATAGTCTGTGAAAGAACACATTGCTATTTGTGTAACTTTAAGACTACCTCAGAATACACAGAGTGCCTCCCATTAACTCAAACATTCATGATGAGGAAGGAGGAAGCCTTTCAGTGCATGGAGCCTGGTGTTAGGTAAGACTTCAATGTTTGTCTTCTTCCTGTCTTGGATTTAAGTTGCTAATTATCTTTTGAGTAATTGCATCTTCAAAATCCAGGGCTATGTGTGCACAGTCTGGAGTTGAGAATGAAATCAGTTCCAGACAGCAAAGGAGATGTCCCTGTTGCACAGAAATACAGCCAAGGACTGCCACAGTCTGGTGTATATATCCAGTGCTGTAGACTTTGCACTAGATAAACAACATAATATGTGCAAATTCAGAAGTATCAGTTGGGAACTTCACTGCTGCCCAAGATCTTGGAATTCCTGCATATTTAATGTGTACTTGGGCAGTTCCCATTTCTTACATGACATGTTATGGCTTGCTGATAAAATGGAACATCTGTTTTTTAAAGAATACAACTTTCCTTTTTGGAGACTTCCTTCATAAGCTTTTCTACCCTAAATACCTTGTCTTGAAAATGTCTTTTGCCCTTAAAAATTAATGAAGATCTCCTATAAGAAAGAGTTGTATCACCTGAGGGTTTTTCCCACTAGATAATTTTTTTTTGGTGACAGATAGAAGTCGAAGGGTGATATGAATGTTGTTTGCTCTGGAGTTGTGTGATATTTGATCTTGCTTCCATTCTATTAACAGGACTTTTCAAAATGTTATAAAGCTATCTTTCAATGTATCTAAAAAAAAATTGTGGTTTGCTTGTTTGTTTAAAATTGGTCCTTGCCTTTTTTGAAATTTTATTTTATTTTATTTCATTTTATTTCATTTTATTTTGTATTAGTGTCATTGAAGTCTTTTTTCATCATTGAAAATGCTCTTGTGAAAAGAAAAATGTGTGCCAGAAAACCAAAAAGATTCTTGATTAAAAATCTCATTTTAACACCAGAAGTCTTCTCAGATTTCTGAGAAAGATGTCATTCCAAGTTGGTTCGTTTTTTTTCTTTTTATAATGCTTGGGAAAATGGTAGTTCAGATTGATTGTTAGGTTCTTTAAGTTCCCAAGCAAATAAGTTGGTGTTGAATAGATGTTACTCTGCAATTGTATTCACATTTTCTTCCTTTTATTTCTAAAATATTTTCTAAAATTAAAATGAATTAGTTCCTTTATAAACATTGTGCAACTCAATGAAGACCATGTGTACAAAACTTTAAACAAGTACTTAAAACTGTTGAAGATTAGGTCAATTTTTTTAGTTATTTGGTTCAAGGTCATGAAGAAATTACATGAGGAGTCTCATGTTGGAGTCTCTCACATTTATGGTTCATCTAACTGATGAAGCCTTCTTAGACCGATGGTAACTACTTTATCAGCATTTCAACATCTCACTGGAGTAAGACTGCTTTGCCTGCCTCTGTGACTGCTTGCAGTCACTCACACATGTGCAGGCAACCTTGGTATTTAATTCTCTTTGGATTCCTCATTTTACATTTCTTCCTCTTTGCTGTAAACTGTCAGGAGGATAGTGTCTAATGCTTCTGCTCTTTCCAGCAGTGGGAAATTGTTAGTCCCATTGCTCTGAGGTGGCCACAGCTGATATACAGAGGTATGTCCAAAATGTCTTCCTGATGTTGAAATGTCTGGTACATAGCTAGCTGTTCACTCCAAAGCATCATTGTTTTGCAAGTGTATAAACAAAGCTTGTTCTTAGAACATCCAAACTGTTGTATGTTGAATTGTTTTAAAACAGTATTGAACTGAAATGTTTCTAGCATATTTCAACAGCAGAAATCTCTCGATCTGTAATCTCAACTGTTATGATGGGAGGAAGAAAGACCTGTCTGGTGGCTGTGCAGACAGCTCTACTGACTTCCTTGATCTACCCTCCTATTAGAGGGTACACAGTACTGCTTCATGCATCATCTAAACTATGGGAGTTTCTGCATTCTTTTCCTTCTATTTGCACTTCTCTTCTGGGTCTCTCTAACAGGCATGGTGTGTCCTGTGATTTCTTCACACATGGAACTTGATTTTTATATTTGAAAAGGAGCAGAAGGCACAAACAAATAATAAAAAGGTGTTGCTGAATATCTGGAGAATGTTCTTCCTTCCCTAGTCCCTCTCCATGATCCTGGATATTGCCTTGCTGCCAGTGATAAACAATTTAAAAGATTTGCTACAAATTCGAGTTTCTTTGCTTTCAATTTTTCCACTTAATTTCACCAAAGAGAAGCAATCTCTGCACTTACACACAGCCTTGTTACAATCCATCTTTCCAGTTTATGGCAATCCCGTTATTAGCATCATGGCAGTTATGGACTCGGTGTGCTGCAAAAGCTCATAATATATTTTGTTCAAGATTTTTGGTTTGTGGGTTGTTTTTTTGTTTTGTTTTGGTTTGGTTTGGTTTGTTTGGTTTTTCCTCTTGCTGCACAAGATACCTTTACTTAGGCATTCAGAAGTGTCTGTTTAGAAACTTCCTAAGCTGTAGATAAACTTCGGTGCAACTTAAGTCTCTCAGGAGCACAAAACATAGTAGGCATAAAAATCTTTATGTGAAGAAATTAATGCTGACTCCATAATTGCTTTGTAAACTTAAAACCCTTTCCTAGGGCAGCCCTGTAAATGTTTCCCTCAGTGACTTCAGGCTCAATTTTGCTTTCCTTCTCATTCATTCAACACACGTAGAGATGAACCCATGATGTTATCTCGTAAAAGACCTTTCATAAAAATCTGAAAAGAACCTGATGTAAGTAATTTTGATACTTTTATGGAAGTTATACCTCTTTCCTGACTACTTTAGTGATCATTTGTGTTTTATGCTAGATTAAAAGTTTGAGGAGGTTAATTTAAGGAAAAAAACAAAAAGGTTGTTTACTGAAAGAATAATTGGAATCCAGATGGGATCTGATACTTTAAACAGCAGAGGACTAATTTATAATGTCTCAGACCAACACTCTCGTAAAAGAAAGAACAAGCATTGAATAATAACTAGCCTATGGTAAGAGAAAAATGTGGCTATGGCTTTACCATCTTCTCAGAACTGGCACATCCAAATTTAACCTCAGTTGCTATATTTGATTGACAGAAGGAGATTCCTCATCCTATCTGGTATTTAATTAAAATCAATAGTTTTCAGACAGGTTTTATGCTTTACCAGTTTGCAGAATAGAGCACTTAGACTTTTGCAAATACCGTGGAATAGGAAGCCTTAGCTCTAACTTGGTTCAGTCCCATACAATGCAAAACCTACCCTCTTTCCCCACAATCCCTTTCTCACTGCCCTCAGGCTCAACAGTTGATACTTTACCAGGATACTGACAACCAGCCAGCTCTAAATGAAAAATAAGATTATTTCTAGCTTAAATGGCAAGGTTCAGCTGGACAAAACCACCATTAGAGCTGTTAGAACTTGTCAACTTTGGTTTGTCTACGAGGTGATTTCTTTTTAGTTTGCTTTCTTAGGGGGAAAAAAAACAACTTATAACAGATAACTTCTTAAACTTTGACCTTTCTCCTCACTTCTTAAAGCTTAAAGATATCACAGAAAGATGCCTGTTAGCCAGATTAAACACTGGTACAGTGCATTATCTCTTCTATTAGACAGCTGAAGGATGACTCGGTGAATTTAGCCTGCAGCAAATTACACAGTAACAGCTTGGGCAGTTGAAACATTTTAGGAGGGTCACTTCACAGACTTTTTCTCATAATGTATCTAAAGTTTTGTACAATTTATGAAATATCATGCAATTTTACTCTTTGATGGACAAATCGTTAGATGCAAATGTTCATCTATTAATGTGTTGCCTATCAAATGAGTTGAAAAATATATATAATTTTACTGTGTAATCTCTGGCATTTATAAATCTCTAATGGATATTAGAAGTGATAATGAACTCTTATAATACAGTAATGCGACTGATTTAATTGTTATCACCTTTCTTTTGTCCTACTCATGATCATTATTCCATCACTTTACTCGGCTCTCATGAGACTCCACCTGGAGTACTGTGTCCAGTTCTGGAGCCCCCAACAAAAGAAGGACTTGGAGCTCATGGAGAAAGTTGAGAGAAGGGCCACAAAGACAATCTGAGAGCTAGAGTACCTCATGACAGGCAGAGTGAATTTGGGCTGTTCAGCCTGGACAAGAGAAGGCTCTGGGAGACTTCATAGCTACATTCCAGCAGCTGGAGGGGCCTACAGAAAAACTGGGGAGGGACTTTTTACAAGAGCTTGTAGTGAGAAGAAAAGGGGTAATGGATCAAAACTGGAAGAGGGAAGGTTTAGGTTAGACATTAGGAAGAAATTATTCACTGTGAGCATGGTGAGACACTGGAACAGGTTGCCCAGGGAAGTTGTGGAAGCCTTGTCCCTGGAAGTGTTCAAGACCAGGTTGGATAGGGTCCTGAGCAGCCTGATCTAGTGGGAGGTGTCCCTGCCCATGCAGGGGGGCTGGAACTAGATGATCCTTAAGGTCCCTTCCAACTCAAACCATTCTATGATTCTATGATTTCTCTACATTTTTCTCTGAAGCTCAAAGGACATGATGGTAAGAGGTGTAAATGCTCAGTCCCTGTCTGAAACATTCAGCCAGCCAGATTTGTCTCCTATCATGGCTCTTCTTGAACCACGAGTTTATGGTCTATTAGTTTATTTATTTAAGTGTCATTTGGTAGATTTACTACAGTTCTACCCCAGGTACCTTTCTGTCTTTCTTTTCCTGACACATCTTAGATAAATGCATAGAAATTATCATAAAGAACAGAAACAATTCTTAAATTTTAAGTTCACATTTAGGAAAAAGCAGATGCTGTATTCTGCTGTCATTTAAAGACTACAGAGATTATGTAAAACACTTGAGCAGTTTTGTCTTCAGCAATCTCTTTTCTCTAACAATGACCTTAAGGGCAAGTCATATTTAACTACCTGTCTACAATTCCAAAAGTTTACAGTAATGACAATCTTTGAGTCATATGCTCCAAAGAGAGTCACAGGGACACAGAGGAAGAACACTACAGCAGTCTTCTTTCATCCATTTCTGAATAGGGAGATTACCGGAAAGGTGCTTCATCTGGGCAGACTATGTGGGAATTCATAGGTGACCTTGAAAGTCCTTGCAACTCTAAGCAAAGCCAGAGTTAGGCAGGAAAACTGGCTGCTAAAAGAAGTTTTTTATTTTTGAGGGAAAGATTGAGGGGAAGAGATGATAATTTTCCATAATAGGTGTTGCAAGTTAGCCCCAGTGGGCAGCTCAGCCCCATACAACCTCTTGCTCACTCTGCCTCCAGTGCCATGGGGGTGAGAATGAGAAGGGTAAAAGTGAAAAGACCTGTGTCTTAAGATAAACACAGTTGAATATGTGAAGCAAAAGCTGTGCATGTAGTCATAACTCTGAATGTCTCCCTTTCCTCCCTCTTGCCCCCAGATGTTATTACTGAGCACAACATCATACAGTATGGGATATCACTTCGCTCAGCTGGGGTCAGCTGTCCTAGCTGTGTCCCCTCCCAGCCTGCACACTCCAGACTAGTTGTGGGGTGGGACAGTATGAGAAACAGAAAAGCCTTGATAAAGCAGATAAAACATCAGTGTCTTATCAACACTCATTTGGTCACAAAACCAAAGCATAACACCATACAAACTACTATGAAGAAAATAAACTCTGTCCCATCCAAAACTAATAAAACAGGATACTGATTGTTTAGCTCCAAGAATCTATTGCTTTTGTGAATACTAGATGTGAAACAGAACTCAAATGTGGTTTTACAATTGCTGAGGTAAAGCTATAGAATAAGAAACCTGTCACAGAAATTATTACTGGATTAAGTGTTGGGACTCCTACCAAAACTGGGCAATGCTTCCTGGGCCAGGAAGGATGTTGATTCAGGATTTTGGGATTTGCTACCCAAAACCACCAGGCATGAGTGAAGATTAGCATACGGGATAGTGTTAAAATATAGAAATATTTGCTGTTATGATGCTCCTAACAGAGACTGTAACCTAAAATGTTGGTGCCAATAATTGCTTAAAGCAAAACTTTGGGATGTAAGAGGAATGGCATTTTGAATAAAATATTGTTCCCAGGTGGTAGTGTCAGAGTTGCTTATGTGCTGAGTGCACTGGTCATAGTGATTAAAGAAGATAATTATTTCAATGATTTTGTTCATTCTGGTGAGAAGCATTTAAAAATATAAGCTACAATTTGACTTTGAAATTGGAGTAACAAAGTCTGAGGTCTGAATTTTTTATTTGTGCTAACTAAAGTTGGCAAATTGCCTAGTAATTTAGTTGAACTTTTGCTGTTAGTTATATATTAGATAATGTTGATCCAATTATTTTTAGACAAAAAACTGTAATAAAAACACTTTTTAGTTTTAAATACAAAAAATAAAATCGAAATATCTATTGTATGTGTATCTATGTATTAAAAGTCAAGTAAAATAGAATTTTTCTACTGCTACTAAAATTTATTGAATGAGACTATCTTTTGTTCAAAAATACTAAAAAAACCCAACATAACAGCTTTCCCCATGGAAATGCTTTTAGCTAGTGCCTCTTCTTTTTCAATTATAGAGAGGAGTCTGCTTCAGGGTTTGTGTAACAATGACTTATAACAGTCTGCAAGGTGAAAAGAAGATTCTTTCACTTACTGAGCCTAATGGAAACAGTTACAATATTTCTTCTTAAAACATCTTTTATTTGGTAGAGTTTTAATTGTTTCTGTCCACAACCAAAATCCTTGGCTGAAAGACATTAATTATGCAGTAAGGTATCATTGTTTAACTTCATGGTTCTTTATGATGGTATTTTAAAATGATAATTTAAGGTAAAAGAAGATTTTTTTTTATTCAAATGTCTTCCTTTGTTGTGTCACACTATTATAAATGACATTGTTAGAAGTAATGAATTATATTTAATTTTAATACAGGGACAAAGAGTTGGTCCTAAAGACCAAGTTCCTGAAAGGTATGAAGGCAGTTAAGAGTTGCCAGTTGTACTGCTCTGTGCATGCTACCATGAGTGTGTTTCCAAGTACATGGCTATGCAATGATCCACATATCTTTGCATCTGTTTACAGGGCTTCCAGTCAGGGAAAACTATCTTTATGTTGCAACTGGGAAAATTGATCTGGAAAGCACAGTGATATAATTAATGTGGAACAGCAGAATTTAATTTTTAAAACCATTCTGAATTTGTTGTATTCAGATTAAAATGCAAACTAACCAACAAACAAACGAAGCCCCCCAAAAACTCCCAGGAGTTACTCTCATAAAAATAGGACAGACTGTGGACGTTACCAGCCACCACAGGAAACAACCGAAAGCAGCTTGCATCTGGAGTATTGTGTCCAGTTCTGGGCCCTCAGTTCAAGAAGGACAGGGAACTGCTTGAAAGAGTCCAGCACAGACCTACAAAGATGATTAAGGGAGTGGAACATCTCCCTTATGAAAAAAGGCTGAGGGAGCTGGGTCTCTTTAGCTTGGAGAAAAGGAGACTGAGGGGTGACCTCATCAATGTTTACAAATATGTAAGGGGTGAGTGTCAGGGGGATGGAGTTAGGCTTTTCTCAGTGATGACCAGTGACAGGACAAGGGGTAATGGGTGTAAATTGGAGCATAGGAGGTTCAAGGTGAATATCCGAAAAAATTTTTTTACTGTGAGAGTGACAGAGCACTGGAACAGGCTGCCCAGGGAGGTTGTGGAGTCTCCTTCACTGGAGACATTCAAAACCCACCTGGATGCATTCCTGTGTGATGTGCTCTAGGTGACCCTGCTCTGGCATTGGACTTGGACTAGATGATCTTTCGAGGTCCCTTCCAACCTCTAAGATTCTATGATTCTATGAATAGGAAACCAGAACCATGCCCCATTTCTGTGCTTAAAATTAGATGTAATTTTTGGCTACAGTTTCATCCAGCTTGATTTTGAACATATTTTGGAGAGAAAGGAAAAGTTATTCTGTTCAGCTTAGCAGTTGTCATTGACCTCATATGTGACTGCTGGCTGGTCTGAGGAAGATAGTAATTTGTAGACATGGAATATCATTAGAAATGACAGTGAGTCAATGTGTAAGCTCTGGCTTCTGGCCACTTAAAATTTGTGGCAGAAACATAACACCTCCCCGAAGACATCATTTATCTTCATTATTTATTTTTTTTTTGCATGAAATAAATATAAACAAATGATTCATTGTTAGGGGAACCCCAGTTCAGAACTTGGAGAGGAAATTGAATAGGACTGTGTGATAAAAATAAGTTAAATTAAGTGGAAAATGCAGCTGATAATCAGGGGTCATGTACACTTTGGAAACTGAAATGAAGGAGAAATAATCTGGAAGCCCTTAGAATCTTAGCAGAAACTTTATTTTCCCCATGAGAAGCCAGTGCTTCCTATAAATGCAACTTTTTGTATCAGGTCACTGATGGTTTCAGAGCAGTTACACCACAGATAACATTGACTTGTGAACATCTGGAACAATTATTCCTTCTCCTTGACTGAGCAGTGTGAGACACAAATCTCAGGGAGGTTTTACTAAAGACACTAAGCAATATTGATTGTATAGTCTCCATACATGACTCCGGAAGCGTGTGGGAAAACCTGATTGCCATACTACTCTACTGGAGTAAGTAAACAGAATGTATATTTCATTTCTGGCAAGGGAATGAACTGGAAATCTAAAACCTACTGGGTTGTAAGCTGGTGCTAGTAATCCAAAACAAAATCATGACATTTTTTTAATTACTAGAATTTATCCTACATTATAAATCCGAGGTACTTGTTTACCTTGGATGGTATGCATAGCTCTGAACATATGCCTCTCCCATACCCCTTCCTTCTCAAAATGCCTGTGGTAAAGCTAGAAAAACTTCTGAGAGGTAAAGAGGATGATCAAAGGTATGGAATCGCTTTCTACAAGGAACAGGTGGGAAAACTGGGACTCCTTGCCTAGGAAAGAAACAGTGGAGCAAACTTGGTAACAACCTGTGGAAATATAAACATCCTGGAAAAGATGCAGTTCACTATACCTTACAGTGCAAGAGCAAGGGGCCAGATGAAACTGTTGAAAGATCTGTGCAAAAAGAAACCAAAGGACGCACATTTGTTCAGGATAGATAGTTGAGCTATGGAGCTCCATGACATGACATGCTGTGATTGTTAAAAGCTTACAAAAAGCCATTAGACAAATCAGTGGAATCTCCAAGGACTATTAAATACAAGCATATAACTTTTGGCAAATTAAGCCCTTGACCTGTAAAGTTTAGAGGCTGGGAGTGTGTTCTAGGAAAGCATTGTGACGTGATTGCCCTGTTCTAGTATTCTTCCCTCAGCATCTGTTCTTGGCCACCACTGGGAGGAGACGTTCAGCAGAGGGATATTTGCTCAGATCCAGGACAGTCATTCTAAAGAGGTTAATCCTTTTGCAAGAAACCTTTCTGGGATAAGAAACTGTAAAAAATACTAGGATAACAGAAGTTCTGGGAACATTGCCTCAGTATCCCAATCAGGATGCCAAGTTACTGTATGCTTCATTACCTACCTACAGAGAAACTTGCACTTCTGAAAGGAAGGAGAAAATAGGCCATCAGACTAAAAATATGAATCCAACAGCTCTCTCAAGTTCCTAATTACAACTGAGGAGCAATTATTAATAATTTGGTACTTCAGGTAAATTATAGGACTACGAACTCAGTAAGTGCCACACAATTTTATGGCTTATTGGTAATGAGGTGCACGTCTAAATCAAATGCGTAAGGCTAAAGCTACAGGACTGCTTTCTGTGATATATTAGCTTAGGAACATCGCTGGAAAAATAACTGGTGAGGGATGTTGTCTTTTCATTTTTATTAAAAAAGAAAAACCTCCACTTAATATAGCAACCAGATACCTTTCTTCCACCTCTTCCATATACAGGCTTTGAGAGTTTAAAATACATATTTCTTTTTCAGAAGGTCAGTGCATGCTGAATGCTCTCAGATTCAGAGATGGCCTGCTAGATCACATAAGCAGCCTGGATAATATTCTGAAAGAAGTAAAGGTTTTTTTCCTTTGAAAGCTTCACAGCACTCCAGGACAAAGAGCATGATTCATTCTTCACATTTCAAATTTCAGTTAGACAGTCCCCTGCCATCTAATGAAGAGTTCCACCCTTCCTGCTACCGTTCATCCTAGCTGGTGCCTTGCATTCACAGAAACCAAATTATTCTGGATTAGAGTCCTTTTATCAATATGACATCTGGTTATCTCAAAGCAACAAGTGAAAAAATCACTTTTGGATACTTTTCTGAATTCTGAAAATTTGGACACTTGTAGAAGTAATGTAATTTCAAATGAGAGCATGCAGATCTCACCTCACAACAGCAAAAAGATCTCTTATTGAACATGTGGAGTTATTTCAGAAATGAAGATTTTGGCAGCAAGAGAAAGCTATTCATTTCAGGCTGTCTACAATAAATTACTTCAGAATAGGCATTTATTACTGTTGGGAATACAAAGCACTTTAGATTTGCTTTATGTAAGGCCTGCACAAATACTTGTCACTTTCTAAAGATACACAGCAGTAAAAGAAGAAAGAAGAAGTTTGAAGCTGGCTGAAAGCAAAAAACTCACTTCTCTTTTTTTGCCAAGGATTCTTGGTAATACCATGTTTCCCATTCTCTTGCAGCCCAGAATGCCTTCCAGGATGAAGCAGGTGCTGTGTAAATGAGGGCATTGTGACACAACAACTGTGACTCTCATTCACTGTAAGTTTTATGTACATTTCTAACTACGAATCAGCCTATTATTCTAATGTCAATTAATTTTTCACCCATGAAAATGTTGACAGTCTTGCTTTTGCTCAACTGTCTCCTGAGTAACACCTTGCATCATTTGCACTTTTCATTATTAAAAAATATACATTTATATTTTAAGATTTACTCTCACAGGAAAAGAAAGAGACAGCAATAGCAGGCAAATTGCAAAAAAGTTCTAATAATCTAGAGTAAAATATGACTGTAATTTATAGCTACATATAACATACATAGAAATAGAAATACTTTGGCTACCTTTGAGCAACTGTGAATTGTAATTATGGCAGCAAATATCGAGGCATATAAGTTATGAGCTGAAGTAATTTGTGGCACATAATATTGAAAATTTTGTGTAGCAAGTTCATTGTGCATATGTACATAAAAGTGACCCTATGTAGCAGCTGCTGGAATGGCTGAAAATATATTAGTTTACACCCAAATTAGAAAACATATTTGAATTTTCAGTATTGTTTGTGCATCTGTTGTAGTTAAAATATTTAGATTTGTTATTTTAGAGTGTTAGATATTTAGTACAATGCATCAGTCACCAAAGATTTTCCACCATTTCAGTGATGATGGAACATTACTTGAAATGGTAGCCTCTCATTGTGAGGTGGACATGAAGTAAATATTTCTGCATGCTTTCCATTTTATATGAACTACTAAAAAGGAGGAAGCACTTTTGTTGTTTGTTGTTTGTTTTTTTAAAAGTAGAAACATTGCTGCAGTTGTAACTAACATTAATAATGTTGCCATGGTAATGGTTTTAGGATTGCATTTGCTTTTATCTTACACATTCTAATTCAGAAGTCTGTAGGGATATCTCTAGCATTATGACATTTTCTAAACATCAAACCTGGAGCTATAAATTTGACAGAATTAACCCCCCTGCCACATAATAAACATGATTGATGGGTCATCTTATTTTCTTCTGCCTTCTCTTTCCTCCATACTTTTACAAATAATCAGATTTAATGTAATGTTTTCATAAGGCTGGTGCACTTAGAATTATCACATAAAAATCTGTGATGTATATATTAGCTTGAATAACAGTTATTGTAATTCAAACAATGCATACCTATTCTTCTCAAATAAAATTCTGTATTTAGACCAACGGCCTTATATATAATAAATAAGAATTACATTCACTGTTTTCGTAGTCTAGAAAACAATGTTAAAACTGTGCTTGAAATTAAATGCTGGAATTTATTTTGCTAACCCACCTGGCTGTACAAATAATTTCTTGCTAATAAAAATTGCTAAAAATAAGTAGTAAATAAAATGTTATTTATCTATAGAACTCTAGGCTAAGATACAAAACTCATTGCACAAAATATTTGAGAAATTCTGATAGAATTTGCCAAACATTGTGTACACTTTTGGAGAAAAAAATTCAATATTATATCAGCAGTTGGCAGTACTGCTATTTACCTATTCCAGGGAAATTCACAAACCAAAAACTGAAAAAAAATAAAATAGTTTAGTTATTTTTTCTAGTTGAAGGATGTTCTAGAAATCAACATCATCTGCTTCATTTTTCTATTAGATATCTCCTTTCCCTGTTCCTAGAAAACCCTCTTTGATCATATGCATCAGAACAGAAACAACATGTATTTAAACCTAGGATTCCTTCTGTCTTAAATCACATTAAATATAATTGACCAGTAAAAATCACCACAAAATGCAGTATTGTCTAGTGTTACAAATACATGTCGAAAGCTATTAGGCATCTCTTTGTAATTACTGCCTCTACAGATAGCACTAGAAATCAACCAGGAACCCATAGGTGCTAGAAGATAAAGGGGCTCAAGATAGCTAGTCAACATTCAAGGACCACTTCTTGCAAGCACAGGATCAGAGTGTCCCAATGGTTAGGAAATCTAGTAAGGGTGCTAGGAGACCTGCATGGTTAAAGAAGGAACTACTGGGCAAACTTAAGTGGAAAAGGAAAATCTACAGATCATGGAAGGAGGGGCTGGTCACGTGGGAGGAATATAGGACTGTTGTCAGAGGATGTAGGGAGGCAATTAGGAAAGCTAAGGCCTCCTTGGAACTTAACCTTGCAAGTCAGGTTAAGGATAATAGAAAGGGCTTTTTCAAATACAAAGCGAGCAAAACTAGCAATAGAGGCAATATTGGCCCATTGAGGAATGAGGTGGGAGCCCTGGTGACAGAGGATATAAAGAAGGCAGAGGTGCTGAATGCCTTCTTTGCCTCTGTCTTCACTCCTGCAGGGTCTCCCTATGAGCCCCAGATTCATATAGCCCCAGAAGAGGTCAAGATAGAGGAAGAGTTTGACATGGTAGATGTGGATTGGGTTAGGGATCAGTTGAGTAATCTGGACATCCATAAATCAATGGGTCCAGATGGAATGCACCCAAGGGTGCTGAGGGAGCTGGCGGAGGTCATTGCTAGGCCACTCTCCATCATCTTCAGTAAGTCATGGGCAACAGCTGAGGTGCCTGAGGACTGGAGGATAGCAAATGTCACACCAGTCTACAAGAAGGGCAAGAAGGAGGACCCGGGTAACTATAGACCGGTCAGCCTCACCTCCATCCCTGGAAAGGTGATGGAACAACTTGTTCTTGTGACTATCTCCAGGCACATCAAGGACATGGGGGTCATCAAGAGCAGTCAACATGGTTTTATCAAGGGTAAATCATGTTTGACTAACCTCATAGCCTTCTATGAGGAAATTACTAGGTGGATAGATGATGGTAGAGCGGTAGATGTGGTTTATCTTGATTTCACTAAAGCATTTGACACCGTCTCCCACAGCATCCTTGTAGAAAAGTTGATCAGGTATGGGTTTGGTGATCAGGAAGTGAGGTGGATTAGGAACTGGTTGAAAGGAAGGAGTCAGAGAGTTGTAGTCAATGGGGCAGAATCTGGCTGGAGGTGTGTGACTAGTGGAGTCCCACAGGGGTCAGTACTGGGACCGGTGTTGTTCAACATCTTCATCAACGACCTGGATGAGGGTATAGAATGTACCCTCAGCAAGTTTGCTGATGACACTAAGCTGGGAGGAGTGGCTGACACACCAGAAGGCTGTGCTGCCATTCAGAGAGACTTAGATAGGTTGGAGAGTTGGGCGGGGAGAAACATGATGAAATTCAACAAGGGGAAGTGCAGAGTTTTACATTTGGGGAAGAACAACACCATGTCCCAGTACGGGTTGGGGGCTGAACTGCTGGAGAGTAGTGTAGGTGAAAGAGACCTGGGGGTCCTGGTAGACAGGAGGATGACCATGAGCCAGCAATGTGCCCTTGTGGCCAAGAAGGCCAATGGCATCCTGGGGTGCATTAGAAAGGGCGTGGTTAGTAGGTCAAGAGAGGTTCTCCTCCCCCTCTATTCTGCATTGGTGAGGCCACATCTGGAGTATTGTGTCCAGTTCTGGGCCCCTCAGTTCAAAAAGGACAGGGAACTGCTTGAAAGAGTCCAGCGCAGAGCTACGAAGATGATTAAGGGAGTGGAACATCTCCCTTATGAGGAAAGGCTGAGGGAGCTGGGTCTCTTTAGCTTGGAGAAAAGGAGACTGAGGGGTGACCTCATCAATGTTTACAAATATGTAAGGGGTGAGTGTCAGGGGGATGGAGTTAGGCTTTTCTCAGTGATGACCAGTGACAGGACAAGGGGTAATGGGTGTAAATTGGAGCATAGGAGGTTCAAGGTGAATATCCGAAAAAATTTTTTTACTGTGAGAGTGACAGAGCACTGGAACAGGCTGCCCAGGGAGGTTGTGGAGTCTCCTTCACTGGAGACATTCAAAACCCACCTGGATGCATTCCTGTGTGATGTACTCTAGGTGACCCTGCTCTGGCAGGGGGGTTGGACTAGATGATCTCTCGAGGTCCCTTCCAGCCCCTAAGATTCTATGATTCTATGAAAATAAGTACCTTTATCTAGAGCGGGAGTAAGCATAAGATTCCTCAGAACACAGTGAGGTTTTCCAGGAATGGAGTTAATGTGAAGAAGTCACCACAGTGTAACTATGCTGCACTAACTGTTCTATGCAGACAAGAATTTACAAGCCTACGCTTTATTTTCATCACAAAATCCAAATTCATATTTAAAACTAACTGTTGAAATTCAAATCGACCTAGTTTTCCCTCATTATGCCAGAGATTTCATATGTTGTTTATATGTTCATATGCTGACAGATAAGATTCACCTTCCTCCTTTACTCCTTGGATAACACTGAATTTTTTGTAAAAGGTAGTCGGTCCAGTTTCCACTGTTCAGTACAGTGTTTTTTATTCTAGAAAGAATATATTCTTCCTACTACATCAAGTTCAATCATTATTTTGTCTGAAATAAAACAAATAAGCAGATACAAACAAACAGGTATCATCCTGTAAGTAAGAGATTCATTTAACAATCACATGTGCAAAAACATAGAAATCTTGCTGCTTGGAAACATAGATGAATAAATGGCTAGGGATAATTACAATGCTATCAGCTGGATTTACCATGAATTTAGACTTTTGTTACACAGAGGATGTAACAAAAATACATCTCTATCCAGCTAACATTAAGAGACACTTCTCAACAAACAACTTGACAGCATATTAGAGCTGCTTTTCTAAAATGGATAAAAGCCAAGGCATTCATAATTAAAACAATTGTTTACCTTAATTATACTCTAGCTGCCTGCCTACATTTCCTGAGGGACAAGAATCTGGAGAGGGGTCATGTTTGATAGGCAAATTACTCAAAAGAATACATACTTTATGTAATTCATGCATTCCATATTTTTATACAAACTAAAGGACATTCCGGTCTGGGCTAGCTCTAGAGGAAAGACACATAAGGACAACTTTTACTTCTGTTTCAATGTTGTAAAGTATAGGTCAGTAAGAAACGGGCTTCTCCCTCCACTGTAAAGTCATGTGGTGATGCCTACATCTAAACCAGGGGACACCTGCTTAAGTAGAACAACCTTCCCCTGCCATTATTTTCAAAGTGGATCTTATCTTCCTTTTTTTTTTTTTTTTTCCCCATTGTTGAGACAAATTACTGCCTCTCTCTTCCCGCCCAGCTCCCCTCCCCACCCCCCCAACCACCGTACTCCAAAGAACAGTGAAACAAGGAGACAAAGACTATGGAATGTCCTCTAAGAGTGCTCTGGTAATGTCTCAAATTGAAGCTGCATTCAGAGCCTTAGAATGTCTAAGTCTAGAAAGATTTGTAAATGCCTATGCAGCTGATCTCTAGCTATCCTTTTCCTGTGCTCCTTGACTGGTTTAGCAACAGTTTAACTTCTAGAAAGTCAGTCTTACTGGGAAGAAATCAAGAGAGAAAGGGAATATTTCACTTCCTTTTATAGTAATTTTTACACTCGTTAATCAATATTAAAACTCTGTGTGTTTTTATCTGGTTTTAGCTTCTAGACAGTAATATTTGCCTTTCTTTCATCTTATGGCTTACCAAAAGCCTTAATAAGAGAAATTTTCTCTCCAAGACAGTGTGAAGCCACTGTCATTAACTTTCTTTTGCATAAAATGTAGTGTTTGAGTTTTTTGTATATCCCACAGGAAGGAATTTTCTTCAGCCTTTGAATGCTTTTCTTCAGCCTTTGTGATTTGTCAGCAATGTCTTTGTGGAGCATGAACCCCCATTGCTACTCATTATGCTTGTATTGGTCTTATCATGCCATAAGGAGAAGTGAAAATAACTTCCCTGTTGTTACTCACTAATCCTAGTTATATTTCTTCTTTCAAAACCATTTGAAATGTTTTAGAAGCATATGCCTTTGATGTGGTGGGTTTTTTTTTTATACATGTTCAGCATCTCATATTATGTGTCTGTAGTTTTGGCTGTGGCTTAACACAATGCATTCAGTGTGACTCACTTCTGTTTATTATGATAAGAATATTGTTCTATCTTTTGCACTGTCCCCACTACTAACTACAGTGGTACCACCCTTTGTCTTACCTGGACAGCTGGTATGTAATAATTGTTCAGCTAATTCAGTGAAGTGCTGACTGTCTGTCAAAAGCACTATTGATCTCTGTAGAATATCTTTGGGCTGTTCTCTTCTGCCTCACTTTTAATGAACAATTCTCAACAGCTGCCAAGTACACCTTCCCTAATTGTCTGATGTGCTCTCACAGTGCTGGTTCACTGAACAATAAGTTTCATTTTTAAAGAACATGAAGTGTTCACAGCAGGCAAAATAATTTCTTTTGAAGATTTTGTGGTTTCAGGTTTTCTCAGGCTTTCCTCTTCCCAAGATCTGTCTGAGTCATCTTTTCCTCTCTCTCATCTACCTTTCGGCTGATCCTGGCAGCAAAAACTCCCAGGGGTTCTAGGTTAATGATACTACCAGGTTGGTAAGAGCCACCCCACCCCTGTCAAATGTCAGAGAGCTCGTTCACTCTGCCAGTCTGATTTATTTTGTGCCTAGAGACCTACAGAAAACAGTCACTGCATCCGATAGGAAGCATGTACTAATCATGTTTTTGTTTTGTAAAACCAGATTACAGGAGGTGGGCTCTACGCTTTTCTCCCTCTCTGTTCTGAGGCTGTCCCCAACAGCCTTCTATCCTTTTCATGAGCATCAAAGGCTGCTTCTCTTTCTCATTGAACTACTTTCTCCTAAATTCTTAATTTTCTTTTTCCACAGCTCTCTCATGATCTTCCTTCTTCCAGTGTCTTCAATTATCCCTTCTTTGTTTCCTCTGATTTCCCAGTCTAGACATAAATGTTTCCTTCACCAGGATCTGCAGTAGGTTTTGCTCCCTTCCTCCATACATTTACTGTTCCTCACAAGGACTCCCTCTTTAGTTTCTCACCTAGGAAAATAAAAAACCTGCAATGAGTAATGGCCTGGTCTCATCAATCTCTACAAATAAATCAGAATTTCTTTTTGATGAGATTGAGGAGATGGGAGAAAGTCCTTCAGGTGGGAGAAATCTGTGATCAGTGCAGTCAATGACTAAACAATTATTACCAAGATCCAGTAACTTTTTCAATGTTCTTTCTTACTGATGTGAGATTAATTAGTTTATTGTAGTTCCACTAGAGGAAGGACAGTTCTTGCTGTCCACAGGCTGTGAAAAGTGCTGGTTTCTAACATGTCTCATTCCTTCTCTCTCCTTTCTTTGCTGCTCTTTCATTCAGTTAATGATTTTCCTTTTTTCAGCTTTGGTAAGCTCTGGATCTGCAAATGCAAGAACACATCAAAGTGTTTTCTTTGTCTGCACATTTTTCTCCTCACTTCCCTCCGAACTTTCCTTTACTTGATACAGTCAGGGACTTCCACATTCAGTACAGAAATTGATTCTGATCTTGCTCAGGCTGAGGTAAACAAGAATTGCTCTTCATGGTATTAAATTAGAGGAAAATTTGGGCAACTGACAATCAAATTTGATTTATACTGTATATTCAAACTTCTTATTTTCTGTTAAATTGGTTAGAGCACCTTCCTCTGAATTTCTCTAAAACCTACATGAGAGTCTTCCTCTGAATTTCATTAATCCCAGGAAAATTTGCAGTTGCTTCAGAGTCATATTATTTGGATGATTTTCCTTAGTGTGTTTGATGTGACACAATTGATGTCCTGTGACTTTTTTGTGAACTTACCCCAGAATGCCATGAACCTGGTTAATTTAATTAAATTAAGAAACATACCATTCAAAGTGCTGTTGTGGAAATAAAGGTTTGCTCCCTGCCTCCCTCCCCCCCTCCCCCGGCCCCCTTTCTTCTTTAATCTGTAAAGTTAGTCTTTTTCTGCTCTCTCTGGTGTGGCAAATAAGGATTATTATTGCCAGGCAATAAGATTAGTTTTGCTTTTTAGTTGTATAATGCATTTGAGCTGATCTCCAATTGCCTGTATTTCTGTCACTTGCAAAAATGAAATGAAAGCCAATGTTGTATTGTACAGTGTAACTTCATTAAAAGCAGTAGTTATATCCAAAAATAGTAAGTGCTTCATTTGGAACTCTAGATTTAATTTTATTATTTTACCCAAATTTACAGGTCTGAAACCTCAGACACCAGCCGTCAAACTCTAGATATTCCTTTCCATACCTTTTACCTCCACAGGTTTTACTTTGATATATCAGAATTTTCCTGTGCATTCCCAAAAGTGTTTCATTTTGACAGCAATACCTTTTTCATCTCTCTCAATCCTAAGGCCAGTATATTTCTGTAACAAACAAGTGACCTTTTTTTTTTTTTTTTTCCTGCTAGAAAAAGGAAAAATAGCAAGAAGAGAATTTGCAATGTGTTCTTTCTGAATCACAGTTTAGATAAGTGTTTAGCATATAATTTAGTTTTCTATGAAGTATAGATTTGCCTTCAAATGCTGAACTCAATTATCATGAAATGCAGTATTTGTTATTAGCTTTAATATCTCTAGTTCATAAAAAGTAAACACACATGTACAATATAAAATAAAGTAATCCTCATATAAAGCTTTGCTTTAGCAGAATCAATATTTAGAAAACTGTCTACAACTGTTTAAACAAAGAAAATATTCTGATGATGCATTTGAGGCAATATTGGACATAATACCTTCCAGACATTTTAAGATATTAAAAATAAAATATTTTTAAAGTCAGTATTGGATCACTAATATGAAATTTTTCACATATGCACCAAGATTTTAAGAAACTTTTCAGTTTATAGTACTTAAAAAAAATTAATATTCAGCCTCTAGATGCAAGATTGAAAACAACTTGAAAAGTATAATTTTGTCAAAGACTGTGGCTAAACTTCATGATAGTAATTTATTTCCTTTAATCAAGATGGCAAGTCAGGTATCTAAGAGTTATTATATGCCAAGGAAGTAAATACATTTTTATTTTTTTCCAGTTTGTCACAAGCAATATATTTATGAGCAGAAAATGTCTCTTCATTGTTGAGCTGTAGTTTGTCTTTTTATGAATGCATTCTTGTCTTAAATTTCATACTGAACAAGATCAGATTGTCATATTTGGAAGATTACTACATTAAAAAATACTTGTTTTCAGAAACTGAAAGTCTCCACCCTTCATACTCATTCTTCCTTTTAAAAAATTACACAATTCTGCATAGACTCATTTCATATTCAAAGTGATTTCTAATACCTGGAAAACATTTTAGTGTTCACACAATCACACGATCAATTAATAGTCTGGGTGGGAAAGGAACATAGAGATCATCTAGTTCCAGTCCCCATGCATGGACATGTGCTCTTTAGTTACAAAGTGCTAACCAGACAGATCGTCTCTTCCATCTCTTCCATGCTAGCAGAAATGAAGTGTTTTCTGGAATTTTGAAAGTCATCTGATGACTAAGAAAAAATGATTTTGTAGCAACAGATTCAGTTTTCAAGAGTAAATGATCACTGATTTACAATTTACTTTGCTGTCATAAGCAGATAATTAGTTGGACAATTAGAAGCAAAATCTTCCTCCTTCTACATTGATTTGTAGACAGCATAGCCTGTACACTTCATTTACAGCCAATGACTTTTTGCCAGATTTCATGCCATCTATTTTCAGCACACCTTTTCTTAATGAGATTACTATGATGCTGTTTTTAAAATAATCACACAGACAGAGTATTATTATTCTTTTAGCTGTATATTAAATAAAATATGCTGGATTTAAAAAAAAATATTTCTGTCTTAAAACAATACAAATAATAAGAAATTAATCTCTTAATTAACTTTTGCTTTCTCCACTGAGAGGGAAATCACAGTTTCAAAATGCACAGCTTAAAATAGGTATTTTCAAATGTAAAGGGAAAAAAAAACCATCTAATCATCTATCCTACACTGAAGAGGAACCGAGTTACCATCAACACACAAGCTTTAGCTTTGCAACAGCCCATGAAGTTACATGACAATAACATTTTGGGGAGATTCATGGACATATGTTGCTGTATGTTGTATGGAAGTAGACTATGCTTCACTGCAAAACAAAAAATAATTAAAAACCATTTTTTGAAGCTCATTTGTTTTTCCAAGAAGATTATTCTATTCTATTCTATACAGGTTCTTTACATCATGTCAAGAATTTGAAAATTTTCCAGCATTGTATTTATCCCCATGACTAATATCTGTCTCATAGCATTTCTTCCTTATCTCCTGCATCTTCTCTAGAACAAAAGTAACAGTGTAGTCAGTGGACTGTTCTGTTGTGGGTTTTGGTTTTTTTTCTGACTGATTTTCACTGTTAGCCTAAAATATCTGGGGTTTAGATATTTTTGTGTCTACATGATTGGAGGCAAGGTCAAAACTATCTTTGAATGTAAAATGAAAGAGGTGTGGTACATTTTTATTTCACATGGAAGATGTTCTACAATCTTGGAAAACCTCCCAAGGAAGGAGTATCTGTAGTTATAAATGCATTATCTTTGCTGACCTTAGTTATATTAGAACTTTAGCACATCTAGAGTTGTAAGTCATCCTTTTATATCATGGGCTCAGATCATTATATAACCTGAACATATTTTTTGTTGGCTAATTGATTCGTTTCATGTTAATTATGCAAGCTGGATGGTGACTCTGAAATTTTAGGGGGGAAAAGGGCAAAGAATTCACTCAATGTTTATGCTCTAATTTAAATGACAGTGTAGGCTCCTAAAGCACATGCAGCAGTTTCTCTAACTGTGCTAGTGCTGCAGTCAGTTCCAAAGTATTATTGACTTCGGTGGGAGCAGAATCACTACAGTGTTGGTAACTTTCTGGAAAACCAAAACATTACAAACGGAAGTCAGCTTTGCTGATACTTCTTATCTTTCAATTCTTCCTACCACCAAATTATACTTGCCTTAGGTGATGTGAAATCATTAAAATTTCTTGAGAGACACAAACCAGGCAGAGTTTAATGGCAAATTTAAGTTCAAGTAAGGATTAAAAAAAAAAAAAAGGAAAAAAAATCACTGTTCATGCATTTCCTGTCTATTGGTTATTGCTTTCATTTTCCCTAAAAAAAATAATCAAAGCTTATGGGCAAATTTTAACTTCTAAAGTATTGATCTTTGTGAGTTTCTACTCTTAATTTCATTGAGATCATATGTGCTAATTTTAGGAAAGTACTTTAACACTACTTGACTGGAAACATCAGAATGAACTGTGTTCTCATCTGATTTATGACATAACATTTCAATTATCCAAATTCAATTATCAATTATCCAAACCTTTCTTAGAATTCAAATCCAAGCACTCTATGACCTTGCACTTTAATTAGGATCAGTCCTTTAAAATAACATACATGCTAATATCTCTCTCCAAGTCCAGGATAATCAGGAGGGACTCAGTCCCACTGGGGATTTAAGTTGCTCAAGAAATACGTTACTGTGCTAAATAATTTTCTAAATGATTAATGTCCAGAATAATGTTCATAGTAGTCAAAAAGAAATAATCAAGCCTAAGCAGAGCTTAAGCATGGGGGATTCTAGCATATATTTGTGAGACTATCATTTCTTAGAGAATCTCTTATGAAATCAAGTTCAAAATCTATTTGGAACCACTTCACTGATTAAAATATAGTACAACTTCAAAACTGAAGTCCTCTTCCTAACGGAACACTATCAGGAACTTAGGAAGAGTTTTCCAGATTAAAATAACTGCTTCAAATCTTTGCTTCAGTTATTGTTTACAGTTATTTCTGCCTTTTTCTTAGTTAGCTTTTATCTTTGTTCTCTACAAAGCAGTTTTGCAGAGCCAAAATCAGGTTAAACCCCATTAATGACTATGCACCTAGAGCAGTTAGCAAGTTGGAATTAGTTCAGCGTTTAAATGCTCTGTGTTTTACAATCCTTAAGAGCTGGCATGCAAGAAATTATTCTCTGCAGAACTGAGTTTGTGTTGGCAGCTTGCCTTGCTACACTGACACCTCACAGCAGAGAGAATTAATCTCAGCTTGATGCTCTCCATGGATGCCTTTGATGCACACTGAGACCATGCATACACTATGGTGTTTGTGGTAGTATCCTAGCCAGATTTCAATGAGAGTTGTCAGATGTAGCAAACACTAGAGCTGCCATCTTCTTCTCTTGCACAGTGACTTCTTCTGCTCAAGAAGCTGTGTGGTGTTGGTTAGGACCATGCAAACACACACACTGAATGTACCAGAAATATTGGGTTAGGGAACAGACATGACACACCTCCACACTTCATGCAGAAGCACAGGGAAAGAAATGGGATAAATGTGGTAATGTTAAGAAAAAACATTTTAGAGTACCAAACTGAACAGTGTAGTCAACACTGTGCTATACCCACAGGAGTTTTGCTTTGGGTACCAGGGAAGAAAATGTTAAAGTGTATGTCCAAATTAGAGTATTTTGACTAACACTGAAAGAGGTAGAGCTTTCAGTAGAGGATATGGAATTGAAAATTATCAGAGGGCTGGAGCACCTCTCCTATGAACACAGGCTGAGTGTGTTGCAGTTGTCTAGCCTGGAGAAGAATCCAGGGAGATCTCACAGTGGCCTTCCAGTACCTGGAACAACATTTAGGTTTTTAGGTTTTTATATTTTAGGGTTTTAGCTATTTTAGGTTTATATATATATATATATTTTTTTTTTTTTCTTTTTAATATAGCACTACTTAATTAGAGACTGCTCTGACTTTTGTCCATCAAACACTTACAAATATACCATTTACTTTTGTTTTGCACTTTAAATTCTAGGTAGGGAATGGTGAAAATCAAATTATTTGAAAATGTCTAAAAAAATACTTAGAATTTTTCAGTAGTAACATGATGCAGAATTTTTCTTATTCAGGAATAGTGTATTAACAGTCTGGCTGCCCTACTGTTGGATCAGTTCTTCTTCGACTAAACACAAAAATATTTGAATTTTATCTTCTACATCTGTCTCATTTCTAAGAATAATAATTTATTTGAAGTAGACCATCATTGTTAGTTAAGAATGAGACTAAGGGCTCAATTCATTTACCTGAGGTACATTTTCAAGGCCATCTGAGGTAAGTTAATCATATATTCAGTGGGGCTGACATAAAGCACATGGAAGAGTCTTATGATTCTCTGTATGGCATCTAAGAACTAGGTGGGAAATCCGTAACCTTAAATTACAGTTTTGATATGCAAAGAGGGATGGAAGGGATGCCAGTACAGCAGGTAGGCTGCACTACCACTCCTCTTTAGTGGCTTTAATCATTCAGAACTGGATCTTCTCAATATTTTTGTGGGACTGCTGGATTTTTATGATGCTTTTCCCAGTATCTCTATGGAATACAAAAAGCTTCCTCAATTGCCAGTAGAGATCAAAATTACTTCTTACTTTGCCTAGGGCAGGGATGACAGCTGCCCATCCAGTGCCTCCTTAGGTGTACATCCAGTTATCCTTGGACGCTTTGCAAAATATGCTTGGGATTTAATTTTATTATTTTTTTTAAAAATATGTTTCTAGTGCTCTGACACCAGCCTGTCACATCTCCCGGGAGAGAAATGCTTTTATGTTATTCAGTTATCTTGAAATAACTCTTAACTCAAGGTAATTTAAGGTAAAATGCATCTTAAAATTATTAAGTTCACAATAGCTGGATAGACAGATTTGCTACAAGTATTTCTAAAGGTCAGCGGTGATGGAACAAAAATTCTCTTTCCTTTATCCATGTGACTTCTTAAATACTTTTCTGACATCCATTTAATCAAGAACTCTTTCTTTCTGCAAGCCCTAGATTTCCAGTTGTATCTAATAAAATACTTCTCTGAAGCATGCCAGCTCTTACTTTAAAAAAAGAAAACCCCACAATCGAATCTTACTCTTGAAATCCATTCAGATAGTTTTAATCTTTCTTCATGAAACTTTAATTTCTTTCTTATTCACAAGACAGTCTTACCATTCCTCTTAATTAAAGTAGTGTCAGCTCCTATCCTTATTGATGTTAATATTTTTTGTAAGACCAGATGTCATTTCCTGTGTGTGACTAATCAATTAACAGCCTTTTGTCTCAAGAGGGATTAGTCCCTTTCTTTGATAACTCAAGATACACCTTTAGCGTAAAGTGTCTTTTCTGCTGAATCTTCTCTTTTATAGGAACCTGTACTTTAATGAAACTACTTGACACAGAAAACCAAGTGGGTGAATGGATGTAGCTCATTAATAGATTTTAATTAAAAACAGGCTTGATGGCAGCAAACCTCTTCAGAATGACAACAGGATTGACGTGATTATTCTGGAGAATTTTCTTTTAAGATTACTATAAAAGGCTTTAGTTTCTTTGTGCCATTCCCTCTTTCCAGTTACGCTTACTAGTACTGTGATTCTGAAAAGATCAGGAATTCTAAAGAAGCAGCCTTAAATAAGGGATACCTGGAGTTTGGAAGGAAGGGGTGTTCTTTGGGTAAGGAAACATCTCTGCCTATGAGCAAGGATTTTTTCCAAGGATTGTGTATTGCTTGGTACTTCTCTATGTGGGGATTCTGCCTGAGTTGTAAGAGTTTGACAATCCAAATCATAATGGAAGGAGCACTGAAATTATGTTGAGGATTAGTTCAATCACTACAGTCATGATTTCAGACTGGAGATTAATTTTCACTGTCCTATCCTACAGCTGTGGAAAATAGATCCCAAATCATGGTATCCTGCCCTGTATTTGTTACCTGGGAATTTACACATAATTTTTGATCAAGCACGGAGAAGCCAGCTACCTCTCTGGTTTGGAGTTGACCAGACCAAAAAAACCCACTCTGATTCTCCTTTTGTTCATATCTGAGAGAATTTATGGGTAGGTGGACTATTTACTAGAAAACCTCATAGTCTGTGACCTGGATACTTAAAATTCAGGGGTGGGCATTTACTTGATGCACTGTTGGATGTCTTGTCTGGTATTATATCCATTCTTCGTTTCTTATGCAGAAATAGCTGTACACCCAGATTCTCTATGTTGTTTGTTGGGGTGGATGTTGGGTTTTTTTTAGTGGTGATTCTTTTCCCACTGATATAAAATATTTTTGTAGTTATAGCTTTTGGTTCAGAATTCTGAAATTATGGCAGGTGCTTGAAAAATAAGCCTTCTGCAGAGGATTTAATTTAAATCATCAGAGTCAAGAGATGAGAACTCTGGTGAGAAGTGGTCCACTGGTTTGAATGGTGCAGACATCAGCCTTCTGGTGCTCAGAAGTCATCTCTGTCCTGAAGAAGTCTCTGTCCTAATCACAAATGACTGAAAAAGCTTGCTCAGAGTCCAGTTTTCACTTTTATATGGTAAAAAAATGTATCCTGATTTCAAATATATTGAAAACAATCCATATAATGGGTCAAAAATCAGTTTGGCTGTTCTGCACACTTGGAGGGGACTTTAAAATGGTTTAACTATTAATAGGAAATGGTGCAACTGAAATCTATTTTAAGATCAGTACCTATATGTATCTCTATGTTTGACTTTTCTATAAAAGTATTTCAATAATTATTTCATATTTTAGTGGTTTTATTTCCTTGGGCAGGGGGAAACAGCTTAAGACTTTCTACCTTTCTGTACAATCAGGCCATCTGCTTTTGTTTCTTTAGTGAATCATTTTTCTACAGAAAAAAACAATTAGGTTTCTTTAATCAGTTTAGATGTGTTCTGTCCCTTTCCCTAGCCTACCTTGGTATGCATGTCTGAATTACTTTTCTGTCTAATATTCACTTACTTGGTATTAAATACTGCATTATTTCCATTCTACCATTTCTTTTCCAATTTATTGTGTGAGAAGATAGCCATCTGGAAAAAATTAAGGTTGACTATGACTTGTGCAGGTACAGTGGCCTAAGAAAGGGGAAATTGCTTTCAATGAAAGATGCTCTTTATCTTATAGATGGAGGCTCTTCCTGTTGGGGTTACCCAGCTATGAATTACATTGTAGCCTTCTGAAAAAAATGATGAACAAGGCTTTGTTATTTGTTCTCTTTCCCAGGTGGAGAAGCTCTGTCCCACTCATGGGCAAGGCTGGCCAGCTTCTTGCTGTCATTGTCAGTCTTTACAGCCCCAGCACAGCTGTATTGCTTTCAGTGACGCAGGACCTGGATCAGCTGTGGCTGAAAGTGGTGTTCCTGACTTCTGAAACTTTTTAACTTTCAGCCTTGGAGAGACAGGATTTTTCTTGGTCTGATTATGCAGCTTTACATTATTATACTGTGTCTTATTTATTTGCTGGCATAAAGATTTTGTGTTTGATTTTTTTCTTTCAAAGTATCCATATTTGTTGAAGTATTTTGATTATTTTTGATCATACAGACCTATTTCTAAATTCACATAATTAATAATTAGTAATACTAAGTTACAAATAATTTAGAAAACAAACTAGCACAGTATCATAATTTAGTTGATAAATACATACACTTTTCATTTTCCTGTCTTGATGTGTTGGTAGGATAATTCAGTGTGCAGCCAAGAAATGCTGCACGGTTATTCTTTACATTTCAAAATAAGAAGTTTTGATACAGTTTCTGGAGCTAAGAGACTGTTTAATTTTCTTCATCACTGCTCTTTATGTCACACATCATAGCCATAATCTGTTTATCTAAGGGCTAATTAGGTTTTCATTAGCAGCTCCTGCATCTCTCTTTATTAGCAGCAATGTAAGCATTCAACATGTAGAACATCTTCTATATAAATTGCTTTAACAATACTGCATATTGCTGAGTTATGCTATTATAATGTTAAGCATTACGTGCATAGATAAACCGAAATTCTGAGGAATACAAACATGTACTTTGTCTAGACATCTTTATTCAACTTTTGTTATACTTGGAAAACTGAAATTGGGAACTCTGTTAGGTTTTGTTTTGTATCTCTCTGTGTATATAGGAACAGTGAACCTATAAACGCGCACACACACAGAAAAAGCTACAAATGAAGATCACAATTTTTATAATTATTAACTTAAAGTCCTAAAGCACCAGAATCCCAAAGATTAGGAGAAAAGATTTTCCTGAATTTGTAGATGTGACATGGAGGACAGTGAAACTGTGACTTGAAGTTACATAAACCTGCAAGAGATGACAGGAATTTACAAGAGAGATGGTTATTACATTGTGGCAAGGAGATACAGAGTTGGACCAAAAGAAGCAAGAAGGATAGTAAAAGGAAGATTCTGGATTCTGTTTTCTGGCAGAATTCAAATTCTCTCAAGATTAGAGGCAGAAAATTACTGTTTGTGAGGCAGTGACACGGTAAACTTCCTCAAGTGTTTTTGGATTAGACAGAAAAAGTGGTATTGAAAATACAGGTAGTTTCAGGTGAAAGTGAACATCATTTTAGATTGAAGACTCAGCAGAGATGGCATCAAGTAGTACAAGCAGGCACCAAAATGAGAAACCATCCTCCTGATGTCAAAAAGTATTCTAAGAATACCACAACAATGATAAACCCACAAGGACAATATCTAGGGAAAAAAAATATTTTGATTGGTGGTGGGACTTGTTTTCTTCTGCT
>NW_009970716.1:1309308-1321133 GCF_000747805.2 Chaetura pelagica
TGAACCGTATGTTTGTACAGATTTACTGTATTCCTTATGTTATGCCTTCAAAAATGCTGCATCAGGTCAAACGACTAATTCTCTGATAAAGTAGAAGAAAATGACAAAATGACCAGTAGCAATGACACATTTATGCAGTGCTCATAAGGTTATCAAAGCATTTTATTTTCACGGAATGCCTACAAGGGAGATAATATTTCCCAAGGATAGTTAAGCTGGACAATAGCCTTGTTGGCAGACAGTCATATGACAGGGAGCTGACCTGGGCTTGCAGTGAAAGCACTAAAAATGTCTGTTGACAATATTGACCAAAGATGTGAGTATTGTAAACTACTAATATAGAAACATGTATGTCTCAAGATGTGTATCATGTTGTACTATAACAATTCTCAATAAGAAAATGAAATATATTAATAATAGAGTAACAGCAAAAGTAGAATCAAATAAATTTGCATGAAAAGGTAGGTAGCAAAATGCAAATAATTTGTATGACACTACAGATTTAGGCTCAAACTATTCTGCCTAGTGCTGTGGCTTTTTCTGTAGTAGGTTTCTTAGTGGTATCTGAAGAATGAAAATAACTAGTCAAGATATTTAAGACCGTTTTATTAAAGAAAAACAAATTGGAAAAAAAATCCCTGTTATATATGTATAGGTACAGATAAAATAGGAGCAAAAGGAAGAAAAATGAAATATTAAAACTAAATAAAATTTATTCATTAACTAATAAAATTAGAATACTATCAGTGAATATTGAATTTGTTAGCTTAATAAAATGAAAGTGTTTTCAAAAAGGATACAATTAAGCCTTTGTCTTGAATTCTGTTCTGCTATGATTGTCAGTTAAAAAAAAGAAACTAAAAACCCAATAGAAATATTAACATAAGTCAAGGTTCTTACACACATTATTCTGTTTAGGAAGAGTATATGAATATCAATCTGTTATTCCATAATTTAATATTTCTGTCTTTTTAATGCTCTATTACATTTCATTATTATTTAATTTTGTTACCTCTTTTGGACTAAATTATTTTTCCTCCAGTGATCAGTAAAAATATACCTGCATTAGTCATGGATTTTATTTAAAAAAAAAAAACAAAAAAACTTTTCTGTATTTAACTCTTATTTGAGGCAAATTCTTAAAGCTTTTTTCTGGGCTACAGCAATGAGCTCTAAATCCCAGTTTTGTTATAGCCCTATCAACGTTCAGCACATTTGTTACATATTTCCAAAATATAGTCCTCCTGCATAGTTATTTGTTAAGATTTCTTTACCTTGCATTTTCATGTTATTGTCACATCAGAACAGGCTCCATTCACCAAAAGCTGTGTTTATTTATGGAGATGAAAAAGTATTGCAGCTTTCTGCTGACACTTGGTTAAATTGGAATGAAAATATCTTTGAAAAACTATTCTGGAAATTTAACTTCCAACTTATTATGACTGTTGTTCTCCCTGCCATCATCTTTGCTACAGTCATGCCATAGAAAATACTGTTTTTTTGCTTGGTACATAAAATATTAAGTTCAGAACATAGCAAGTTCATTTTTATAAATGTCTTTGCTGGAGGGAACTCACACTATCTTTGTTCAGCTCATCTGGAAAGTCTCTTTCCTCACCCTATTACCTTAGGGGGGAACTCTCTCTTTTCACTGCATGTGAAGTTTGAAGTTTATACAAATATTACAGTTCTGATTCCTGACTTACATATGAAACTACTAGAAAATAACACTCATATGTTAATTGCTTGAAAAAAAAGCATGTAGAGGGAATTGTTTAAACTGTAAAGCAAGAGGAGCTGTACGAAGTCCATGTGTTGAGCAGCCAGTCTCGTATAACAGAGGCTTCTGGTATCTCTGTTCCTTTTACAAGAGTTTAAACAATTTGATAACACTAGTGTCACATGTAAATAACTTACATTGATTGTCCTTTGCTGAAGTTTCTGGAAGAGACAACATTTCCAGGAGTGTTGGTTTTGTAATTTGTAAGTTGTCAGGTTTTGTTTTCTTCTGAATGCAAGAAACAGATGATAAAAATACAAAAACTTGTTAAAAGTAGCCCTACTTTAATTCAGTCCCTCAAGGGCTATCTGCCAGGAGAAGAACAGCGATGAAACATGAGGATGGATTATTACAGTTTTTCCGCTGTTCCTCTGTTCCTTTAGGCTTGAGACTAGGGTTATGTTACTTTTAATGCATTTCAGAACTGTGAGAATAGGTAGCTCCTCCGCACATCCATGTTATTCATAGCACATCAAGTTACGTCTTGATGATTCCTTTTAAGAACATGCATCCTCTTTTCTGTGACACAAGTCTTTTCTGAAAGTGTTAGGTTTTTCCTGCTGGGTGACTGTTACAGGTGCACTGTGCTGCTTATGCTCTCTTATGAGGGTGTTAACTTGTCTCCTTTTAGTGCTAATTGTTGTTCATGGCTGTGGTGGTATAAGTTAAAAGTTGAGAACAGCAGAAACCAGACCAAACAGTTATTTTGCCCAGCAATAAGTGTGTAGCTGAATTAACTTACTCCAACTACACCAAACAAGTAAATAGTCTAACAAAACTCATCCACTGTAAATATGATCTTAACATGGGAGCTGTAGGCAGCTTAATTAACTTCTATATTATAATCACATAGCCAGACTGGACCATGTTAATTCATAAATTTCTCAACTGAGGTATAGAAAGGCAAATGCTACCACCCTAAGTTACTCTAACTTAGACAAAGGATCCAGACCAGAAGCACCTCAAAGGATGAGTGAAAACACTAAACAACCACCTTGAGCGTGTAGTTGTGTTAATTGTTGCACATAAGGCATTAACATGAATCATGAAGGAAAAGAAATACATTTATATAGCTTTAATCCAAGCAAACATTGCCCTCCAAAGACTCAAAAATAATACAAATCTTCATTTAAAACATAAGGGATAAACTTAGATGGCTGTGTTCTGAAGCATACGTGGTTGTGTCAGAGATCTTTGGAAATATTTCATAAAGATCAAAAGATGAGTCAGTGCCTTTTAGTAAATAACATGGGAATTCCTGTTCTATGGGAAATTCAGAAAGCCAGTTTTCTTTGAATCTTCAGACATCTATTTTCACCACAATACGCCAGAGAAAAGAGTCTTAGTTTTAATAGAAATTCCTTAACCTTATATAAAATATTGGCATAGAAACTAGTGGAAGAAAATAAAGTTATTGTTCTTTAATTTATCTCTCGAAATAAGATTTTAAATCACCATCCTGGCTATTGCAGAATAACATGGTATCAGGCCTTATAGTAACACATAGTCCCTTTTATAAGTTTAAGAAAATGTGTAGAATGTGAGTAACCTTATTGCACATTTCATTGTTGAGCATGATGTCCTGGAAGAGATCTAATTATATTCCTCTGGTTATGAGACAGATTGTTGGGCTACATCCTCTACTCCACTCTTCATGGGAAGTGCACTAGATATTTTCTGTAAGCTAAAGGCACCTTACAAAATTTGAAGTGTGTGTACTTAGAGCTTGACTTGCGAGGGAATGATAAATAAAAGCTGACATTATGTGGCGGTTACATAAAGGGCTCATTCAGATCATCACAGCTAACATGAAAGATTTCCATCTCCATTAGTTACAATAATTTAGGGGACTAGTGTATAGGAAGATGGCAGGAGATGAATCCTTTGCAGTATTTTTATTCCTCGCCTCCATATCATTCTACCTCCTTGATTATAGAAGTCCAACCCCACCTTCTTCCATGAAAGGTCCCTGTGTCTCTCCATAAAGTTTCTCTGCCTAGGTTCTGTTGAATTTCTTTGACATCTCTCTCTCTCTTTGCCCTGTCCGAACCTTGTCTTGCACCTCACTTTTCTTCACCATCCATCAAGAAAAAAAGTGGATAATTATTTTCCCATCTTGAATGAACCCCTTAGCACAGGGGTTGTTGATCACAACTGGAGCGTTAAATTTAACTTGAATCCTTTGAGGAGATGCTCTGATAGATTTTTAGATGCTTTGTCAGAAAAACTGTATTTAATTATATGTAGACATGTGTGAAAAGTTCAGCTGTAACAAATTCATCATGCTCATGAGAATTAATAACTTTTGCTTGTGTTCCTCAAATCTTCCCTAAACTCAAAGGACTTAAGTATATTTGCAACTTCAAAGGTAAGCTCATGCTTAGACATATTTCCAGTTCAGGGCCTTTCTTAAGATACAGAAAGAGAGTGTAATAAATAAATAGAGAAGGATGAGGTCTTTCAATCATTTGTTGGTTGTATGAAGCATGAGCTATTTTTCATTGTAATTCTGTATGCATAAAGCTTGTGTTTAGCAGAGAAAGATACTCCTGACAGAGAAATCATTCATTGTTAGTGAAGCAGTATTTGAAAAGTCTTTAAAATTTATTGGTTGGGGAATGCTTTTCCATGAAATATTTCTTAGTATGGGTGCTTTTTCAAGTCATTATTCTGGGCTTTGTTGTTTGGTTTTTTGGTTTGTTTGTTTTCAGTTTTTGTTTTGCTTTGTTGTTTTTAATCTCATATTTATTTAATTACATAAAATTATATTTAATTTCATAAGCAGAAAGTACCTCAGACATTGGCTGCCAACATATAATATTATCTAAGTATAATTAGAAATTATTAATATTCCAAAGTGACTATTTGTATTATTTACTTGAAGACTGAACAATTTAAATTCAGTAGTATATTTTGTACAACGTCAGTATCCACATTAAGTTCTGATATTTAACATGAAAATAAAATATCAGTTGTTCTCTATAGGCACCACTGATATGAAGACTTTGCTCCATGTTACCAAGGAAACAGATCTTTGCAAAGATGTAAGGCCACTTTGATGTAATTGTAAACCACTAAAGTGGAAATCTTTAACGTTTGTCAACCTCTTGAGAGTAAGCGGCTTGCTCTAATCAAAATGAAGATAAAATTATTCTGAGCATGTAGAAATGCAGTATTCTTGAGGCAAGCATGCCCACTAGTAACTTCACATCTTTTTCTCACAACAATTCAGGACCAAAATGAAATGTGACTACATTTTATTGAAAGATGCATGGATAACTAACTCTACCTACACCTGAGCTTTTTTGTTCCTAAAAATTTTAAATGGCACATGTATAGTAAATTAAAAACAGTATATATTGTAGTTCAGCTGCATATTGTGAATTGCTCGAGGGGATAAAATATGTTTATTTTTGAAACTCATTGAGAGTAAAATAGCTGGAACACAAAGGTGGAAGAAAAACCCACCGGTATCTATTCCTGTTCAGGACTACTCTGAATCTGGAGAGCAAGCTAAGTTCCTTTGTATGAAACAGGCTCACAAGCATTTGTGCTTAAGTGTTGTGGTTTCACCCCAGCTGGCAACTAAGCACACCAAAGTTGTTCACTCACTCAACACCCCCCTCTGCCCCGTGGGATGGGGCAGAGAATCAGAAGAGCAAAACGGAGAAAATTTGTGGGTTGTGATAAAGACAACTTAATAGGACAGAAAAAGAAGAGACAAAAACAAAAACAAAAAATCTCAAGTGATGCACAATGCAATTATGTACCACCCATTGACCGATGCCCAGTCCAGCCCTGTGCAGTGATTGCTGCCCCGCAGCCAACTTCCCTCCACAACTTATATGCCCAACCATGATGTCATGTGGTATGGGATAAAGCTTTGGCCAATTTGGGTCAGCTGTTCTGGTTGTGACTCCTCCCTACTTCTTGTGCACCCTCAGCCCTCTTGGCAAGGCATGAGAAGCTGAAAAGTCCTTTGCTTGGTGCTTAGCAACAACTAAAACACCAGTGTGTTATCAACATTATTTCCATATTATATCCAAAACACACTGCAGTACAATCCTAGCTACTAGAAAGACAATTACGTCTTTCAGCTGAAGTCAGGATATTAGGGAAAAAAAATGATTGACTAAATCACAAACATAGTAATAAAGGTTTACAGGGAAAAAGCAACTAAATCTCATTTTAAATATAAATTCATGTTTCTGTAAATATGGGAGGTCAATTTCGCTCAACTTTTCTACTGGAATTATACAATATTATTTATTTTTATTATTTTATTATTTAATTAATTATTATTATACAATAATAATAAAATCCTAGACTAAGACAGCTAGCTGTTTTATGCTTCTAAAAATAACTCTCTATCTACAGTAGCTAGAAGGGGGAATCAATATAAATATGTTAAGGCAGCATTTTGTCATTGGAAATGTGGACTGTAGAAATTAAGGCAAATGTTTGAAAAATTAGCATCATAGTGACATCTCATAAAACATCAGAATCTTTCTGCTTGACTACATTGCTTCCATTGGAAACAGCTGGATTCACCATGAGGGGGAAGAGAGCAACAAAGTTTAAAAGTGTTTTCAGGGAATGGTGAAGTGAGGAAAAAGGAAAGTAGGAGAAAGAAAATGGAAGCAAGTTGCAAGGAAAAGCAACAGATGCAATGAAAACTGCATTGCAGGTGCGGCTACAGAAGACATAACCAGAAACTATCAGCTATAAAACTGATTGAGAGGGTTTGAATCCACAAAAGACACACAAATACAAACCAAGCAGTATAAGAGGTGAAGAAAAGATACCAAGAGCTGATGGAAGTCAAATCCTCTTGCTTGCCAAGACAGTATAGCTGATCTTATACAAATGGCTTTGTCTGTTGACACCCGCTGTCTTCACTTTCTGACCTCCTTGTTTATTTTGCTGACCATGATGTAAATACAAGACAGTTAAATGCTTACCTGTTTGTTAAGTGTATTCTGCTATATCAAAACCTGAATACAATTGTGTAGCTCATCATGTAATTAGAGGACTGTATGCTTTTGGTTAAGGTACTTCACTTCAGTGCCATCAGCAGTATTAGGGTCACTTTATGCATTATCACACTCTGATGTTACTGATATGTTACATCAATACTGGTATGTTGGCATCAATACTGCTTAACTTCCTTAACTTTTTATGAAAGCACTATTAAAAATACTTATGAACTCATTTAGGTACATGCCCAAACCACTAGAATGTTAATCATATGCCCTCTTATGTTAAAGGTAAATAATTATATATAAGTTTCCTATATATTCTTACTTCTGATATAGGTTCCTGACAAGTCCAAGTAAATGACTTGCTACTTTCTGATTGATTTCTTTTTGGTAGTTGGAATAGTCATTATTGCCTAGAGATACAATATAAGCAACGAAGTGATGACTCTACACAACAGGTCTATAAGTTTCATTTTAGCCATATACAATTACTCATGTATGAAGTATTTCTAGGAGACAGAGGAAAACACTAGTGCCACTCTACTTGACATTGACAAAATAGCATTTTAAATACCATCTATATGATCACTCCATTTTGAGAGGTACAGAAAGCCTATGTTACTATATATTGGAAGATCACAGTTTGGTTAGCCAGTAAAAAACAGTGCTTATATATTTGTTTTTTCTAGAAAAAATGGGAATGAGAGACTACAAAGAGGGAAAAGAAACATGCATTCTCTAGGATAATGGCAACATAAAATGAAGAAAATGGATATTGCTGAAAAAAAAAAATCTTAGTCTGTAAATTAAATTGCAAGAATTTCTATTCCAACAAGGATTTTGGATATGAACGTCACTTCTTGGAAACCTCTTTGCATGGAAATAACATAAAAGAGTAAATGTAAGGTGATTAGTGACAAAGGATCACTTTAAGCTACTGGTATGATATGAACTAAAGAAAGACAAATGTAATCATAGTAATCCAGTGAGATACTTCTAGTACAAACAGAGAAGTTAAAATGACAAAAAAAACCCAACCCAACCAACCAACCAACCAACCAGAAAAGCTGTCCAGGAATAAAGATAAGATTAAAAAATCCCAGAATGTCTGAAAAAGATTAGATGGGTTCACCATCTTCTTATGGGAGTTGTAGAAAAGAATGAGAAGGAAAAAGAAACAAGCAAACAAGAAGACTGACTTTATGGTTAAACAGTGAAAAATAATAAATATATAGACCATCATTCTGGAATAAGAAATTACTAGATCCAAGGATTAAGGAGATCACCTCCAGTCATACATTTATATTTTGAGGGATTTGAAAACTATATTCTTTAATATATATATACATATTGCTGTTTCTGAAGCACATTTTTTTTCATGTCCATATCAAGCTGTTATTTGTTGTTAGAGTAACAGGAGGAAACGGAAAACAATAGTTGCAAATTTTAGAAGCTACCACATTCATGTAACCATTAATTTTGATTGATTTCTTTTTATTCTGGAAGCATCTCTGTAAAGGGTAGGAGGGAGAAGTCAGAAAAATGTCAGATCCCATAAAAAAAGAGAGATTTTTAAACAGGAAAGAAGGAGATGAAAACTGCAATTTAAATGCCAGCACCAGTGACAAGCTTGGTAACCTGCATAGCCTATGACATATAAGAATAATTGGGATGGGGATGGAAGTGGAGGTGAAAGAACCTCAACCAAGTTATGAACCAAAAATACAGAAGATAAACCTTTGCACCTGCAAGTTCTAGAGGAGCTCTTCTGTGCTCTGTCTACAGGTGGGACTGCATCACACATGGTGGATGAAGCACTTCAGACAGTAATGTTTAGTGGCAGTCTGATCAGCTTCTTTGGGGATGTCTTGCTTCTTTTGAAGTTCTGGCTTTAAATAGCTGTAGTTGTAACAATATTCAAGCTAGCTAGCTGAGAATAGTTTCAGGTTTGACTACTGAAGTGTTGTAACAGAAAACAATTTCAGTATAGGCTTTCCCTAGTTTGAGGTATTATTTTCTTTACTAGAAATTCTCCATTAACAGCATTCTCAAGTATGTTTGCTTTTAAATTTTAAAAGTGTCAGACAAATATTAAATATTACCTATTAGCAAAGTAGCATTCCAGTGGGAGAAAGAAGCATAACACCTTCCTGTATCTCACTATGAGAGGAAAGTTAAATGTGTACACTTTTGACTGTCTACCTTTTCTGAAGAGCCCTAACAGAACTGAAAAAACATTTGCAAAGTTTATGTGGACTGGAAAGATAAATTATATAATTTAATATAAAGGTCAAGCATTTAAAAAAAGGTGTAATGGCCCCTATTGTGGCTCAGTAGGAATGTGCTAAGGAAGACTGTTGGATTTTGTTGTCTATTACAAAGAAAGTAAAAATCCTTTGGTAAAACCCTCTCCTTTAGTTTCAGTGGGAATTCGATCAGCCCTTCTTTTCAGGCTAAGCAATTATATCAGTCAATGTTTAAAAATGTGATCTATTCCAAATGCAGAGTGTCACCAATGGAGCGTTCCATTGTTCTCAAAATAGTGTGCCTTTTCAGACAGAAAATACAGAATCTGCAAGTCGGCAGCAGTGCTGGACTCGTGCTTGCATTATTACTACTCACTTCTAAATATGACAGTTTTTAATTGGCCAGAATATGTGACTGAAATGGGCAGCCAGACTCCCTGCTTGTAAGACAGGATAACATCTGTCTTTTCAACTCGCTTTGGCAAGGGAAGCATGCACAAATTTTTGTTATTCCAGAAGCCCTTGAAGCATGAAGAACATGAAGTTCCAATGAACTGAAACTTCCTCATTTCACTGATGCTGTGAAAAGTTGATTTATTTTCTTAGCCTTTTTTTTTTTTTTTTTTTTTTTAATGGGGCTTGTCCTTCCCCCCCCCCTCCCCCCCCCCCCCCCCCCCCCCCCCCCCCCCCCCCCCCCCCCCCCCCCCCCCCCCCCCCTTTTTTTTTTTTTCCTGTCTTGGGCAATTTTGTAGAAACTTTTAGTGTTATCTGGAGACAATCTTCTCTTAGCTAAACTTTTAAATATGATAAAATTATGCTGGTATGTATGTATGATGTACTTAAATGAACAGTCATGCAAACTGTTTGCGCACTTTTTTTGAATGTGAGACTTTAGAATCACACAGTATTAACTGGTTCTTAACATTAAAGCTAAATAGAAACTTCCTTCCTAAAATGGAGAAGGATATTTTGTACGAAAGCTGATTGAACATGGTTATTCAGAAAATACCAGGTTTATTTTGGTGAGTTTTTCTAACATAAGCTAAACAGAGAGGTTGAACAAGGCACAGTAGGAAGAGGTAGGATGGGCACATGTGCAGTGAAGCTGAAGAACAACAATTGTAAGCGAGAATCGAAAAGAGCAACTAACTGCACAGAGGCAAAGCCATCCAAATTGGTGAAAGTCCTGAGCACCCCCAAAAGATTTTTTTGGATCTGCATTAGCTTGTTATAGACTTCTTGTCTGCAATGTTTGTCTGGTGTCAACATTGATAACCTGCATTTATCAAGGAGCAATGTCCCAGCTAAAACCTTGAGGCAGAGTCCAAATACCTGAGTGGACAGGGATGGCCAGAAGGTGTTTTTTTCCTCCTCTCCACCTTTCTTCCAGACTAATTTGGGTGGGTTAACCAGGCCTTGTAAGAACATCTACACAGTGTATTTTACTAAGACACTAAAGGTGGAAACGTCATGTACTTCCAGTTGAGGCTGAGCTGAAATAATTTGGGCGTTGAAATACCTTTGAAATGTAGACCTCCAGAAATATCTAAGCCCAATGTTGTTTATCATATAATGTTATTACATGTGACACTGCTGTGACAGAGGTCTTTTATGCACTTTTAGCCTATGGCAATATGCTATGGAGAGAAGAATTCACTGACATATCCAGGAAAAGAAAACCAATGCATAGAAAATTGAAATGACAAGGTTGACAGGGTTATTTCATAGCCTTTGTTGCATTACGATAATAATTAACAAACTGTTACACTGCCTGCAAACTTGTTAGGATAAGCAGTGCCTTTTTCTCACATAGTCTCTTCAGTACCCTTCAATATTAGTTTTTTAATCTTACTCCTCCCAGTGGAATAAAATGAAACTTTTTTGTCCAGGTTTGAGCCAGGATGAAGCCATTTTTCTGTTTTAGTGATTTTTTCCCTTTTCTTTTAAATAGCACACTTGCTGAAACTAGCAGCAAGCTTTCCAGCTAGTGGACTGGAAAACTGGCCAAACAAATATTCCATCCATAAACACGTAACTCTGGGTATAAATTCAGGGATCACTGAAGTCAAGCCCTTCTTTTTGCTCTTCTCTTCCATCCATGACTGGTGTCCAGTGAGGACTCTGTCTATCCATCTCCTTTGATCCCTAGGACTGTGCATTCCTGATCCTCATATCCATGCCCTCAGCTCCTGTCTACTCTGCTGCTATCTCTGGCAGTGGCCAAGGACATTTTGGGACTGCTCACAGCCAAAGAGAGTGCCATGGGAGTTGCTGGGGCTGAGGAGAGGTGATAAGGGTTTTGCACATTCCTGCACATATTTGTGTATATTTGTACATATTTTCCTTTGTCATTGGTATTTAGTTAAAGCTGCATAGTTTAGTTTTCAACCTGGAAGCCTCTCTCCTTAACATCTCTCTCCTTCCCCTGCCTGGATGGGAGGGGAAGGGGATTGAGAGCATTGTTGTCACCCATTTAATTGTCGGTCATTGACAATTTTGTAGTTTGATCACTGAATACCCTTCTCTGCAGTTGCTGAATTTTTATTCCTCTGTGAGTGTTGACATGCTTTTAGAATTTTTGTTTATCTTACCATCCTACTTGCTAAATCCAGAAGAGCATCGTAACACACCAACACATTTCAGGGCTGTTTCTCTAGCAATAGAGGTTCTTTCCTTTCCCGTGTATCTAAATACTTTTCCCTCCAGCTCACTCCAGCCACCACTGTGCTTTCTCCATCTTCCCACATCAATGATCTCTGTCACCCTTTCCTGGGGAAATACTTAACTGCAAATTGAAGCATACATGATCAGATCTTTCCC
>NW_009970716.1:1321334-1330586 GCF_000747805.2 Chaetura pelagica
TAAATGAAGAGGGTTCACAACCCTTGAAGATGCAAGGTAGTGCTCTAACTCCATCTTTTTTATTCTCAAGAGTAACTTCTTTTTTGTGCGTTTGCTTTTAACGCACTATATAAAACCTTAACATGGATCAGCATAGATAAAATCACTATGAGTGGTTATTATTTACTCAATCTATGGGCCATTTAAAATAAGCCTGCCTAAAACATAGTTAAAAAATTGAAGTATAAAGATATTGGGAAAACAAATATTAAATGTCTGAAGTGTACATGCATAGAGCCATAGACTTTGGAGATCTAGTGTTTTTTTAACAAAAAAACACCCTACAAAAGACATATTCCATGCAATACAATACAGAGCTGACTGACTCATGACAAGCTTCTGGTGCACTAAGACATAAGCCATACATCTCATGCCTGTACAATTTTGTGAGTAAGTTTGTTGTTGTTGTTTCTTCTTTGATCTTGCAAAATCCACCACAGAGATATGAATATGCTAAAAAACAATGAAAATATTTATTTTCTAATGATGGCAGTCACACTGTATCATTAGAAAAAGAAAAAAAATTCACTACTAGTGATGCATCATTTCAAGTGATGCATTGTCAATAGGGGAATCAAATTTACTTATGGCAGATTTTGCAGTTGAGAGGTAAGATCAATGATTTCTCAAAACATTGGGAAAAAGCCGTGCAATGCAACTGCACAAAGAAAAAGAAAACAAAGTGGGATCATTCTCAATAAAACTGTAAAGCAAGTCTTGTCCATTCTCGGAAAAATCTGGATCTGTTTCTAAACAGTCTCTTTTCCACTCCTCTTTTTCTGTCAAAGATACATAGACAACATGGTTTAAAACAATCTGATAGCTTAAAATATTTCATACTCACTTTTCATGCTCACTGTGTAGTACTAATCTTAACTTATATTTCAGCCAATAAATGACTCCCTTTTAAAAAAAAAAAAAAGGAAGTTGATTTTCTAATTTAAATATGTTGTGCGTTTTTTATGTCTTTAAACAGCTGCTACTAGTATAAAAGATAACAGTGGTAAAGACACCTGGAAATTTACCTTTCTGCCATGCTTATGGTTGTATGTGTATATATACTCTGAAGGTAGAAGGAACTGTGCTGGCCTGTGTGAACACCAAGGACTCTAGACCATAAACCATAACTGGAACTCATGAGGTGCTTGTGTCATACCTGTCTGAGCAGGGACTGTTAACATTGCATCTTTGTGTAGCACAGTCTTTAAAAGTGGAAACTCGAGTTCAAATTCTAGGTACAATACCAGAAAGGTAAAGATAGTTAACTAAATCTCAGTTTCCAAATCAAAGCTTAATTATAAATTTACATTTCTTAAAGTATTTATGAATACTTTCTATTCTGAAGAAAGGTTTATATTTAAATACTCCAGCAGTTTCCAGAAGCCATTAGCATATTTCCAGTACTATTAATTTCTTAAGGTGCATCTGAATAGTTTCTTTAAAATTAATTGTTTTTTGCTAACTGAAGAACTATTCTCTGTCTCATTGAGGTTATACTTGAACCACCTTACCTAATTTTTTATTGCAGTTGCCCAGTCTTGAGCAATGTTTTGTTATTGTCAAAAATCTTTCATGCTTTTGTCAGGAAATGTGATGCGTTTGAACTCTCCAGGTTGAATACCCCAGATTCTTTGTCTAGTTTGAATGGCTTCTGCAATGAAGGAGAGGAAGCATTGGTGAATTTATTTGAAATAATAATAAAAAAGGGAGTTCCATATGGCTTTTCTATGTAGTGAACAGTAGTTTGAAGTAAACAATAGACCTAAGTGCTCTAGGGCAGCTGTCATGCCTGAGACAGAAAGTTGGGAGAAATTTAGAAAATAATAAACAGAATCATTTAGAAATTACAGTCCAGCATCTGCAAAGATCTTTTTACATGGTGTTAAACCTGAAAAAGTTTCAGTGGAGTCCAGAGGATGCTTATTTTTCACCAATACACCTACTTAAAAAATGAAAAACTCAAGTTTTGACTGGAATGGAAGCAGAATAAGCCAGATTTGGTCTGATGATTTTAACTTTGCTTTAAGTACTCAATTAAGGAATGAAAGTTGATACCTTTTTGGATAGCAGTAGTGAATAGGATCTTGATTAAACCACTGAGCAAATACACTTATTCTTAAAGGACTGGGGAGAAAGATCAGTACAGTAAAAATCTCAGTTTATAGGCAATTTGAATGGCATGAGCACCAGAAATCACCTCCTAAAATATGATGTGTACTAGGATGTCCAGACTTGGAGGAAAAAAAAAAAGTCACCATTTATATCACACTTCATGGAAGATTTAATGAGAAATAGCTTAGAGTTGCTGTCTTAATCTTGTCTGAGTACAGAGCTAGCAGTTCTGATATACTAGCTTCCAGTAAAAAGATCGTCCAAATATTGCCTCTGGGTCAGGTGTTCTCGGGGTGAAGTAACTGCACAAGGGAGAAGGATCACATTGAACGGTGATCAATAACAATGATAGGGATAATTTTTACAGATTTGGATGGAGGGTAACATGGGGCCACTTTCCTTGAGAATAATTATTTTATTATAGAATCATAGAATCACTTAGATTAGAAAAGACCTTCAAGATCAGAGAGTCCAAACATTAAACCTACTCTACCAAGTCCAGCACTAAGCCATATTCTCAAGCACCACATCTAGATGACTTTCATACACATCCAGGGAGGGTGACTAAACCTCCTCCCTGGCAGCATGTCCTAATGTCTGACAATGCTTTCAGTGAAAAAATTCTTCAGCCTTCTCCTCATCCTTTGTCACCATGTTTACCTCTGCATCCAATAAAGGGTGGAGATTCTGGACTTCCTTTTGTTATTAATGTATTTATAGAAAGAAGTGTTTTATCTTTGACAGCAGTAGCCAAGTCGAGTTCCATTTGGTGTTTGGCTCTCCTAACTTTCTCCCTCCATTGCCTTACTACAGCTCTGTATTCCTCATGAGACACCTGTCTTCTTTTCCAGAAAACTCTCCTTTTCTTCCTGAGCTCCACCCAAATCTTTCCAGGCTGGTCTTCTTCCCTAATGGTTTGTCTCTCCATGTTTTCTTTAAAATAACAAAAGACTGACTACAGAATATGGTAAAGGAACAGAAGATGGAAAGAGAGAGAGTTTACAGTGGGAATCATAGAATCATAGAATCTTAGGGGCTGGAAGGGACCTCGAGAGATCATCTAGTCCAACCCCCCTGCCAGAGCAGGGTCACCTAGAGTACATCACACAGGAACTCATCCAGGTGGGTTTTGAATGTCTCCAGTGAGGGAGACTCCACAACCTCCCTGGGCAGTCTGTTCCAGTGCTCTGTCACTCTTACAGTAAAAAAATTTTTTCGGATATTCACCTTGAACCTCCTATGCTCCAATTTACACCCATTACCCCTTGTCCTATCACTGGTCATCACTGAGAAAAGCCTAACTCCATCCCCCTGACACTCACCCCTTACATATTTGTAAACATTGATAAGGTCACCCCTCAGTCTCCTTTTCTCCAAGCTAAAGAGACCCAGCTCCCTCAGCCTTTCCTCATAAGGGAGATGTTCCACTCCCCTAATCATCTTCGTAGCTCTGCGCTGGACTCTCTCGAGCAGTTCCCTGTCCTTTTTGAACTGAGGGGCCCAGAACTGGACACAATACTCCAGATGTGGCCTCACCAATGCAGAATAGAGGGGGAGGAGAACCTCTCTTGACCTACTAACCACACCCTTTCTAATACACCCCAGGATGCCATTGGCCTTCTTGGCCACAAGGGCACATTGCTGGCTCATGGTCATCCTCCTGTCTACCAGGACCCCCAGGTCTCTTTCACCTACACTACTCTCCAGCAGTTCAGCCCCCAACCTGTACTGGGACATGGTGTTGTTCTTCCCCAAATGTAAAACTCTGCACTTCCCCTTGTTGAATTTCATCATGTTTCTCCCCGCCCAACTCTCCAACCTATCTAAGTCTCTCTGAATGGCAGCACAGCCTTCTGGTGTGTCAGCCACTCCTCCCAGCTTAGTGTCATCAGCAAACTTGCTGAGGGTACATTCTATACCCTCATCCAGGTCGTTGATGAAGATGTTGAACAACACCGGTCCCAGCACCGACCCTTGTGGGACTCCACTAGTAACACACCTCCAACCAGATTCTACCCCATTGACTACAACTCTCTGACTCCTTCCTTTCAACCAGTTCCTAATCCACCTCACTTCCTGGTCACCAAACCCATACCTGATCAACTTATCCACAAGGATGCTGTGGGAGACGGTGTCAAATGCTTTACTGAAATCAAGATAAACCACATCTACCGCTCTACCATCATCTATCCACCTAGTAATTTCCTCATAGAAGGCTATGAGGTTAGTCAAACATGATTTACCCTTGATAAAACCATGCTGACTGCTCTTGATGACCCCCATGTCCTTGATGTGCCTGGAGATAGTGACAAGAACAAGTTGTTCCATCACCTTTCCAGGGATGGAGGTGAGGCTGACCGGTCTATAGTTACCCGGGTCCTCCTTCTTGCCCTTCTTGTAGACTGGAGTGACATTTGCTATCCTCCAGTCCTCAGGCACCTCACCTGTTGCCCATGATTTACTGAAGATGATGGAGAGTGGCCTAGCAATGACCTCCGCCAGCTCCCTCAGCACCCTTGGGTGCATTCCATCTGGACCCATTGATTTATGGATGTCCAGATTACTCAACTGATCCCTAACCCAATCCTCATCTACCATGTCAAACTCTTCCTCTATCTTGACTTCTTCTGGGGCTATATGAATCTGGGGCTCATAGGGAGACCCTGCAGGAGTGAAGACAGAGGCAAAGAAGGCATTCAGCACCTCTGCCTTCTTTATATCCTCTGTCACCAGGGCTCCCACCTCATTCCTCAATGGGCCAATATTGCCTCTATTGCTAGTTTTGCTAGCTATGTACTTGAAAAAGCCCTTTCTATTATCCTTAACCTGACTTGCAAGGTTAAGTTCCAAGGAGGCCTTAGCTTTCCTAATTGCCTCCCTACATCCTCTGACAACAGTCCTATATTCCTCCCAAGTGACCAGCCCCTCCTTCCATGATCTATAGATTTTCCTTTTCCACTTAAGTTTGCCCAGTAGTTCCTTCTTTAACCATGCAGGTCTCCTAGCACCCTTACTAGATTTCCTAACCATTGGGACACTCTGATCCTGTGCTTGCAAGAAGTGGTCCTTGAATGTTGACCAGCTATCTTGAGCTCCTTTATTTTCTAGCACCCTGTCCCATGGGATTTCCCTTAATAGATGATTGAGGAGACCAAAGTTTGCCCTGTGGAAGTCCAGGGTTCTGGTCCTGCTGGGTATTTTGTTCCTTCCACACAGGATATGTACTCATATAAAATCTGTTTTGTTGTGATTACATCAGCTCAGTTAAGATTTTATTAGCATTTAAATTCTATCACCATGCCTTACAAATTAGGTAGTTAATATTGTACAAACAAGGCAAACAAATAATTATCTTACTGTATTGCTTAATAATCTACCTGGTCTTCTGACATTTTTCAAAAAGAATTTTCAGCTTCAGTACAATACATTTTTTTTCTACTATGTTCTTGTTTGTTACACAGTTGTCAGGCTTTTCACTCTCAGTCTATCCTTCTTTCTCTCTTTCTTTACCTTTCTTCTTTTAGATTCTGTAGTATTGCTACATTAAAAGAGAAAGCAAGGAGACTTGCTATTAAGGGGAAGAAATTCAAAGTAGAGTGAAAAGTCATAGCAGTACTGTGAATAATTAGAATGCAATGATTCTTTGAAATATAAATATGTGTAATTTTGTAGGAGTGTAAAATGGTTTGGTTTTTTTGTCCCTTGTTTTTTCTTTCTGGGTTTCAGTGTTTAGGAGTAAGGTAGGACAGGTAACAGCTTCTGTTGTTCAAATTTAAAAAAATGGAAGAGAATATTTCAGATTATCCCATATTTTGTTTTATTTTTATTTTTCTATTATAACCACTTATTTATTTGTTTATTTGTTTTATCTAAATGTTGCATTTTAAAATGCTTTTAAATTCCCTCTTTCAGAGGTTTACCTTTTCTGAATTCACAGCTCAGCAAATCTGCAGGAATTCAAAACTGTTTCTCTACCACCACATTTGTTTTTATTATGTATGTCTTCAAAAAGAGGTTATTCTAAACATTACAGATTTACCTATGGATAAGAAATCATGAGTTATAATATTATCTTTTCCAATCCTTTCAGTTCTCAGTTTTCTCAGTCTAGCCTTCTCTTTGACTCAAAGATTCTTCCAAGTTTAGTCCACATTGAAACTTGTTCTGGTTCTTCTACTCCAGAACACTTTACCTATCTCTATTTTTTCCTGTATTTTCTTTATTTTAGAAATTCTCTATTCAGTCAAATCATATATTTGCTCTTCTTACAGCACTGCTTTTCTTTAGGTTCCACTGTAAAATCATTAAAATAAGAAGCTTTTAAAGGCCTTTCAATAGCCCTTGGAAAAGGTCCTATGTATATATTTTGGGGGAAAACCTCCCAAAATCTGCATGGAGTGTTTAGACCCTATGTAAAAAAAAAAAAGGAAAAAAAAAAAATAAGTCTTGAAGGCTGCTTTCTCTATTCTCTGTTCTAGAGAAGTAAAAGCATGGTCCTTTCTTTGGAAAAGAGAGGAGAAATTGATGAGAATTAAAAGGCCTGTTCTTAGCAAAATCTTAGCAGGTCTTCAAAAACAGCTCAAAGGGGAGTTTTTTTACTGATTTATGTAAATAGAAAGGCAAAGTTGTCAGAAGCCCAATACAAAATATGGAGTAAAGTTCTTAATCCCCACTCCTAGACATATTATTATTATTAAATCAGAGTAGTTAGGTTGGAAGGGATCTTAAATATCATATAGTTCCAACCTCCCTGCATGGGCAGGGACACCTCCCAGTAGACCAGGTTGATCAAAGTCCTGTCCAGCCTGGCCTTGAACACTTCAGGGATGGGGCATTCACAACTTTTCTGGGCAACTTGTTTCAGTGCCTCATGCCCCTCATGGTGAAGAATTTCTTCCTAATATATAATCTAAATCTACAGTCTTTAAGTTTGAAGACATTACTGCTCATCCTGTAGCACTGGTATTAATAAGTTTGCAGAAAATGTTTTGACATTTTGGCATTTTTTTCATTAACACTAATAGCATTAGGTGTAACAAAAGTGTTAGTTTAAAATTCTGGATACAGAACAGAAGTGAGAATATGCTCGTTCTATATGCATCTGTATAACTGCAATATCTTTTCCTGCTTCATCCAGTGACAATCACAGCACTATAACTGACTTTGGAATTCCAGGCAAAACTTTGTCAGGATAAATATTGATGAATTAGAGTGAACTGAGGGGGAAGGCAGCTTGAGTGTCATCCAGCAAGGATACACATGTAAGAAAGACCTGCCGCTCTCTCTTCTGCGCTGCCGCGTGCTCAGAGGAGGCTGCCAAATGGCCGCTTTTTAAACCTTGCCGCCGTTCACAGCCACACCCCCTGCCACGTCAGCCTTCCTCTCCTCTCCCTCGCAGGCTTCCCGCTCAGACTCGGGTCTCCTGGCTCTGCCCCGGCTTCACCGTCTCTGGGAAGCCCGGCTCCCTCTCAAATCCTCAGTAAATTTAAAGGAACAGCTCTCACCGCTGCCGGTGCTGCTGCTGCTCTCTCTTCTGCGCTGCCGCGTGCTCCAAGTCAATCATGTAGCACTGTATGTTCAGATGTGAATCTTTCAGTCCCATATTATGAACTGGGGGGAGGAGTGAGGTGGTGGGGCGAGGAATTGCTGTAATGGACAGATTTCTCTAGGGAATTATCTGTACATCATATTTACCAACATATTTTTGCTATACCTTAGCTGTTTGTTCCATCTTAATTCTAAGTGCAAAAAGCCTTGAATTCACCATTATATCCTAAAAATCAAGATGTGTGTAGATGATTTACTTCCTGCATAGCTTGGCTACAGCTACATTTACTTGTCTGTTGCCTAAGGAAAATTGTGTTCCTCTTACAGCACCATTAGGCACATTTGATTATAGCAGACAAAGGACATGTATCTGCTTTTCTGATGTCTGCTACACTGCTGGGATTATAGATATGATAAACAAAAAATACATCATGGTACAGTGTTGTGGTCCTTCCCCTTAACTCAAGGAACAGGAAGGGCTACAGTTCAGGAAGTGGTATGTTGGACAGTAGGGTAAATCAGTTTCAAATATTAGATTTTATTTTGGATAAAGGTGAATGCAAAACTGATTAAAATAGTGAACTATACAAATATTCCCAAGAAAATATCACCAATTCTTGCCTCTGATGATTACTTAAAGAAGGGAAATAGCACTTTATTTATGAGAGGAAAAAAAGATTATATGGGTAATTTTTAAAAAATGTGCAGCTGGCAGAAAGCAGAAACTCTGCACTATTTGTTAGGGCAAACTTTATTATGGGACTTCACTACTGATTAAAACCAAAAGGAAGGAACAGCACAGGAATTATGATTAGACTAACAGCTTCTAAATTAATCAAAGGATTCATTTCTCTTATTGGTATTTTCATGTAATGAAGTCTTTGTTGGCATGGAAGTCAAGCAGACAATCAATCTCAAATTAACTGAAGCAGCAGTAAATAGTGTAGGATTCAAGGAGTCGTACAAACGTGTGGTGGCAGAACTTTTAAAAGTCATGTTTCAGTATTTAAAAAAAAATAAATCATAAACATTCAGGAGATGAAGCTGCATTGAGACCAAATAACTTAGGAGATGTAAAAAGATAACATTTGTCAGGTGAGGTTACCTCCAACACTTGCATGTAAGCAGGGAAGTGCCTACAAGATACTATTATGGAGAAATTGTCCAAACCCTTCCCGACATGCTGGGGTGCCTCTCTAAAGGGCCTGTACACCAATGTAACTGAGAGGATGGTACAAAGAGGACAGAGCCATGCGATATCTTGTGATGCCCAGTGACAGGATTAGGGGCAATGGGCAACAAACTGAAACACAAGAGTTTCTCCCTGAACATCAGGAAACACTTCTTTATTGTGAGTTTGACCAAGTACTTGCAGAGTTTGTTCAGGGGGCTGTGGATTCTCCCTCCTTAGAGATCCTCAGAAAGCCATCTGGACATGGTCCTGGGAAACCAGCACCAGGTGGCCATGCCTGAGCAAGAGGGCTGGACCAGATGACGTCCAGAAGTCCCTTCCAATCTCAGCCATTCTGTGACAACACTGTGTCAAAACAATTT
>NW_009970716.1:1330876-1340976 GCF_000747805.2 Chaetura pelagica
AAGAGTGTGTTTATTATAATGAGCATAGAAGACCTGCAAATAAAATACAATAATTCAAATAGATTATAATAAACTAGTGATTGAGGTGATTATTAATAACATACTGGGGAGCTAGAGTGTTTTTTCTGTGAATGAGATCTCTGAGGAATTTTGTAGTTGCCAAGACTGATTTGCCGCATGCATCATAAATGCTTAACTTCTAGTTTGCAAGAAACTAATGGATTTTTGTAATAAAATCAGTTTAACGTATGGCTTGTTGTTTATATTATGAAGGATACAGTATTTTGTCTGCCAATTTTACTAATTTTTTTACTGTTTGCAGTGACAAAACCAATTACAAAGCATATTCAAATGTTCTGTCTTTAATTAGCAGTCACTACAAAAAAAATTAGTGCCCATCACTCACACACACTGTGGGTTGTTAAAGCCCCAGATGTCATAAGCTTTCCCTCAAAAGTTACAACTTTTTGTATCATAATGACACTTTTTTAATAAGGGATTTGATATGCAGAGAAATACTTAACTACTGGCTTCTCAGCTGCTATCTACTGATATGCTCAAACTCCATAAGGTTTCTCATTTCTGTAGACCATTTTATGTCTCTCCAATAGCATAAAGGGGACATGTCACATTTATATTAAATTTTGGGCTTCTTCTCACTGCCAGACTGTTGTAAAGTTGCCTGATCTGCACACAAAAGTTCTGACAGGCATATAAAATATTAAATGGGGATCGGTTATAGTGCAGATACCAGCCTTTCATATTGGGCTAAAATTCTGAGAAAAAAAAATTGCAATTCTAAGTGAGTTTCCTTGTGAGCCACTGTACATGTGATAGCAAGTTTTGGTAGGTGTTGTGAAATATAGTCTTGAGGTCCTTGTTTTACTTCTAAGTTTTGTACTGAAGAAAAATTGGCAAATATTAAACTATGCCAGCAGGGCCCATTTCAAGTGCTGCATATGCTGTGTAGAAATACATGGCATATTAGTTTTGTTTTAAAAAAATGTTTTATTAAATACGTGCTACTAGAAGAAAATATCCTTTGGCAGTTTATCCTCGTAGTTCTAATGGCATAAACAGTTAGGAAGAATTTGTCTGAATACTTGCAGACAATTAAGTATACTGCAAAGCATGTTTTACGTTCCTTAGATTGGAAGAGAACTCACATTACAGGTCAGGACCACAAGGCTTGCTTAGAAAATACAAATACAAGCTGCTTGTTTGGGTTTTAAAAAAAATTTTCAAACCTATTTATTTCTTTAAATATTGAAAATATAATTTTTCCTATCATCTCTTTGCTATGTAAAACCTTGCAGAACACTGAAATTACACAGTAGTTATAATCTGTACCTCAGTAAGCAGATGCAGGTGCTAGGAATCTAATCCCCACAACAGTTTAATTCAGTTAAACAGAAGCGGTAGGGAGTAGAAAAGGAAGAATGTTACATCATCTCATTAAGTATTTAAAAACACTTGAATACCCATCTCAGTCACAATAAGAAAATACTCTAAAGAGGAAAAGAAAAGCAAAACCCATCTGTTTTTCCCCCTGTCCTTCAGAGCTTTCCCACAAATCATAACATTCAAGCACAACATATTAATTTCAATGGTATACATGCCTGTACTCCCATTCCTAATGAGATTTTAGCTTGTGCAAACATTCTGGTATTGCTAGATTTTCTCAGCTGCTTTTTATTATCTATTCAGCTATATGAAAATTCTACTTCAAAGCAAATATACTTTATGCTCTCTCAATAAATTTATTCAGCATGCAGAAGAAATACATGTGAATGATTGATTATTTCAGGATTCCATTGCATGACTTGTGACCAGTTTTTAAGAGACTGAGTGCTTTTTGATGTTCATGTTACTTAGAGCTCTGGGCAACACCTGTCACTGTCATTCAGAAGATGGATGGCTCTTGCTGCTATTATATCTACTCCTTGCAGTTTCAGAGAGTCAATAATATAAATGCTGTATGGTTTATTGCTTCATGGAAAAACGAGCCTCTTAATGCAGTATGGCTCTGATTATTCTTTATTACCTGAAATATTGTGGAAGAATGTGTATGTCTAATGACAATTATAGATTCACTGCAGAGTATACAAGATACAATTATCACTATTTCCAGACTATAAAAGGGTCTTATTTATCATGTGCAAAAATATTCAAACAACATTAAGAAACTTCATTCTTACTTATTATGCTGAAACCGACTGCATTAAAAAAAAGTACATAATATTAAGGAAGCAATGATAAATCTTCCTGCTTCAGTAGGTCTTTTGTGAAATATTTGTTTGGTCATGAACAAAGGTGATAGTCTGTATGTCAGAGCCTTGTGTCCAAACACAAATCTCCTCTATTTTTCTCACTCTTTTTCTGTATAAAAACATATCATGTTTGATGATAAAAAATATGACCATGTCTTTCATTTTCTAGTAATACAGAAAAAGAAGACTAGAGATCAGTATCTAAAAATCTACGAAATGCATACAGGCTGCAGAACACTAGGAAGCTTAGGTAATAGTTGGGCCACTGTTTAAGTGGCGAGTTTGGTCTTTAGACCTGGCTTTTCCTCCATAATAATGTATTTGTTCAGAAATATGACTATGCATATCTATGTGCCATACAGCATGACTGCTTCTCAGATGACAGTGATACATAATAGTCACATTCTAGGGTTATAGTTAGCATTATGGCCTTATCACTGACTTTTAGCAAAAATATGGAAGACTTAAGTGTCTTTATATATTTTCATAGTAAAGCAGTACAAGTAAAAAGCAGACAAATCTTATGGAAGTTGCAAGAATATTTTGATAAATGTATTTTCATTTGAAATGTATGCTCATCTTGCACAGAATGTGGCACAAATTTCCACACATTCAAACATGGGCAGCAGCTTTTCAGAAGGACTTGATGTCACCGTTTGACTCAGGTCCGACAACAATGCTCTCGATCCCCTTCCCCCCCCCACTCCCCACCCAGGTAGGGAAGGAGAGAGAGAAAAAGAGAGAGACTTGGCTGGATTGAAAACTAAATTACACAGCTTTAACTAAAACACTAATGGATGATACAAGAAAATATATACAATTTTATACAGATATACTCAGGAGTGGGCAAAAACCTCTCGCCTCCCCCCACCCCAGCAACTCCCACAGCACTTCCCTGAACTGGGAAGAGTCCCGAGGAATCCTGGAGCTGCTGCTGGAGAAAGCAGAGAGTTATGGGGGTCACGAGAGATCAAGCCTGAGGATCGACGGTGATGGATGAACAGAGTCCTCCCTGGACGCCGGCCATGGACAGAAGAGAAGGGAAGAAGAAGAAGGAAGGAAGTTGTCTTCTGTGATCTCTGACCTTCCTTTGAGCTTACGTAGATATATGGAATGGAATATCTTTGGCCAATTTTGCTGTCTGTCTAACTCAGCCTCCTACAAGGGGGTCACAGATCTCCCCATAGTGTCTGAGCTGGCAGAGTGCAGGTGCAGCCTTGAAGCCTCAGTAGTTAGGAAAACATTCCACTTTCTTATCAGCCTAGCAGAACACACTGTTGCTAGTTAAAAGAAAGCTTACTGAAGGAAAAAAAAAATCAGTAAGAAGAAAAATTGGCTTCATCTGGCTCAAACCAGGACACTTGAATAAAAAGATCTTACACTCTTTAAAATTACCTTCAGTTTAGTTTGGTTTAATAGACTGAGCTTTAGATTGTTCTGATTTTTTAAATTAGATTATTTATTCTTAATCTTTGAGAGATGTTTTCTGTAATTGATAGAGCAGAATGTGAGACTGTGTTGTTAGCACCCACGTAAGTTTACTGAGATGAATTTCCAGCTTTGCTCTATTGCTACAACAAAGCAGAAGGGGGTAAAAACTTTACCACATGATGTTAAGTGTCTCAAGTCTCTCATAGGTTTAAAGATAATTTTCCTCTGAAGTTGTATAAAGGAGCTAGGCAAACAGAAAATGTCTTAATGACTTGGGGACCTGTCATAAGTGAGAGCTGGAGAAGCTTCTGTGCTCAGTAGCTAGTGGAACCCAGTACTTGAGAAAGGGAAACACCAGATTCCAGTTTAACAATTAATAATAAAGTAATAATAAAATATAATAATAATAGTGAAACAATAACAGTAAAGCTTAGTTCCCATACCAGATGTGAATATTTATACTGCACTGGAAGCAGGACTCAGAGACCTAAGCCTTCTTTTGCTGAGTGAAATAACCACTAGTTGTATTGCCTTCCTCTTCCTTCTGTCTCTTGCCATATGGGCAGAGAATTATTCCATGGAATGATGAATGGTTTATTGGAAAGGGATTTGTAAGACTTACTCAGAATATTCTTTAATTTGGTAATTGATCTCCTGTCCATACAGACAGGTACTGTATGACTCCACACCATGCGTAAACTGCCTCACTACAGTAAGACAAGCTGAGTGACACTAGGTGCTGAACTCATTTTCTGAGTCTTACATTAAGCATTAAAATACTTAATGAACACAATAAGACTTTTAAGGAATTGAAATGAAGTAAATATGACTGTGCTGAATTGGGGAATTTGTGCGTGAATATGCTTTGAAGCTTTTCATCCCTCAGACATGCAGTACATATACTACAGGTTTATGAAAAACCTTGTGACCTGTTCCAGTCTGTCAGTAACATCAATAATATGTTTACAGACCTTTTGTCCTTCATAGCATTAAGCTAACAATTTCATGGATGATATAAAACGGTACCTTTTCCTCTAGTTATTATTTTTTATGATCTCTTTATCTAGAACTAAGTTATTTTTTAAGACTGGAAAGATACTCTGTGGCGAGAATAATATTGACCATAGTGTGGTAGAGCTAAGAATGCTCTGGATTAAGCTCATTGAAGCCAGTGAAATTACTTATATTGACACCAGGTAAAAAAAGAATTATTGCACCAGGAAAGATGATAATGGATTGTTGCATTTTTTGTCAAATGGATGGAGATCTTATGCCCAAAATAACAGAAGAGTGCTAAATCACTGAAACAAGGTAACACTTTTGGGGGGTCTCTTTCTACGTTAATCTGATTAATAAATCATACAAGCATGTGTACCTGCCTAGGTTTTCAAAATTGACAGTAGAAGAGTAACCAAGGGTTTATTAGGGGAGAGAGGGGGAGTGACAAAGTAAAACAAAAAACTTAGTGGCTTGTCAACCATCACTCAGATCTATTAATTTATCCCTATAGATAGAACCATAGAACCCTCTTCCCTGATGTTGCTGATACTTACATCACAAAGCACTATAGAAGAGATTTATAAAGTAGCCCAATAAATGAGAATTTCCAAGAGAAACTGGCACTTTTTTCCACCCTGTAAGCAGAAAAAAATGCAAATTTAGATAATAAATCTATAGAATGAAGTCACTTCACAGATGTGTTAAATCAAATTAAGAGTGCTTTTATAATATTGAGCAAATGGCAGCTGTACAGAATTACTCATTTGTAAGGCTCATCTATTATAGTTAATTTTGCTGACTTCAAGTACTTAATTTACATTTCTTAAACCAGCTAAATAATATAGAAGTGGTACAAATGGTGTGTTTGTTCATACTAGAATTTATCATGTATCTTAGGATGCAAGTATTTTGCAGACTTTGGCATTTTCTTGTTTTCTTGATAGTTTTAATCAATTAAAAGGAATTGCTAAAAGATATCTTTAAGAATACTTTCAAAAACAGAATATACTTTTTAGAAGACAATCAGAGGGTAGTAAAAAAATCTCACCAAGAGAATACAGAAGCTACCATGAAGTATAAGGCTGTCTTAACTCTTCTTGTTTCTGAGATCTCAGAAATGGTCACAGAGTCTTGATACTTCTTCAAACAGCAAATATATTCCTATCCTTTGAGTTTTCCCCCATTGCATCTGTTTCTTTGGAGCATGCCAAATAGAATTTTAAAACTGTACAACACCATTAGGATTTGTATGGCTAGTGTTGCAACTAGAAGGAAGACATAATATTTCAGGTACTTTTTTCTAACAATGCAAGTATGCCTTCATATTTTAGGAAGATATATGTCACTGTTAGTTTTAGACTTTGAAGAGACCCAACCATATTGATAGCAGGTAAGCTGTTTCTTTTTGTGATAAATTCTGGTGCCAGAGTTCCCTGGGAATACTCTGGAGCTAGCCTTTGCTGACCTTCATGGAAAGAAAGGGAATGAGTTCTCATATGTGCAATTTGTCCCAGCTGTGCCTCCTCCCAATGCCTTGTGCACCCCCAGTCTACTCTCTGGAGGGTGGTGTGAGGAGCAGAAAAGGCCTTGGCTGTGTGTAAGGAGGGCTCAGCGCTAAGACATCCCTCTGTTATCAATACTATTTTCAGCACAAATCCAAACCATAAACCTATACCAGCTACTACAAAGAAAATTAGGTCTGACCCAGCCAAAATCAACCAAAACCAGCACAGTAGCTCTTTTCACTGTTTTCAAAGTGATTTTTCAGTTTGTCTTACTGGCTCTTGCAAATAAATTTGTATGTATTTAGTCTATTAATTCTGTCCGTTAATGTAGTCTCTGCTAACTTATTTAATAACATCAGGTTTAGAGGTCTATAGTTCTTTGGATTCCTGAGTCCTTTTAAAAAGTGGTTGCTATTTTTGCCACAGTTTTCAGACAGCAGAGGAGTTTTAAATATGAGGTTATACTGTACCATTAGCAACTTAGCTATTTCAAGAAAACATATAATCTTAAACTAGTTTAATGTCTTATTGAAAATGGTAGAACATGGAGGAGAGCAGGGAGGTTACAGATGGCCTGTTTTTAGTTGTCATGAATGTTGGAAGTGTTGACATTCACCACTAGTGGAGGAAAGACCTGTTTTTTTATTGAAACCACAGTGGCTGAAGTTAACTGAAACTCAGCAAACTGAGTTTGCTGCTAACTAACATGAAAATCTACTACATGGAGTTCATCTTAGTGGATCTTAGTACAGTAACTAGTATAACATCAGAAATCCAAGGTACAGGAATTTAGAAGAACAGGAGCAAGTGACACACTTTGCCTTAGTCACTCTGAGTTAAATAGAACAGCAAGAAAGCACCACAGTTTTCAAAAGTATTTTGGGACTGGGACTTTTCATTTGTAAAGTGTTAAAAATTACTTGAGCAGAAGCCACTGCCTCATACAAAATACTTCTGTAAAACTGATAAAATAATGGTAGTAAGAACTGTGGAGTGAGATGGCATAGTTTTTGCTCTTTTAATCCCTCAGAGAAAGCTGAAACTTGTAATAATGTGTCATTTCTTTATGTATTGTTCTTATCTACTTGCTGTAACTCGTGGCTACATGACAAACTTTGTATGAAGATATTTATAATCTGCTATTCCAAGTGCTTTGTTTCCTTTGTTTTCTTGGGATTAATTTCTAGTATCTTCTTTGTTGGCCTTTAACTGTTTTTGGGCGGTTCACCAAGCAATTTACATGCCTGTCAGTAAAACAGAATGTGAGTAAGAAAATATGACACATTTGTTGGGTCAATGTAGGCTGGAGGAATCAGAAAATATGAAATCTGATAATTACTAGTATTTTCCTCATGTTTGCAAGTCTTGCTCATCAGATTACAGACTTCCTGGATAGGACTAATATTCTGAATCCTGATGACATGCTTATAGTACAGCAAGACTCTCAGGGATCCTGCCTGGACATTTTAAGGACATCTTGAACATAGATGCAAAGTAACAATAATGTTTATATTGACAAACCTATACCTGAGTTTATACCAGAAAGTTTGAAGTGGCCCAATTAGTGTTTTTCTTGACTTCAGAATGTTTATATTACTGACATGAATATTCTATGTACTTGCACTGATGTATCAAACAGTGAGGGAATACAAATTGTGATTAACATATTGTCTTCAAAAACATCAGCACTATATGCTGATTTTTTTCTAAAGTTTAGCCAACTGCTTGTCTTAGCTTCCGTTCCACAAAGAATATCCCACTGCCTTTGCACAACTCTGTGGCTTCTGTAAGTAGCTTGAGGTCTATAACAGTGAGAGAAAAGGTAATTGGTGGCTTCATAATACATTTTCAGCTCTAAGTTTGAAGGACAGTGCAGAAGACCACTCCACTAAAAGCTAACTTGAGGTAGCATTAAGGATTCAGAGTATTCTTTCAGGGATGCTGCTGGAGTTCACTACTCACAAAAAAGAAAAGCACAGTCAGGCATAAACATATAGAAGAAAGCTGAACAAAGGAAAAGCAGAACAAATTATACAGAAATATAATGTAATATCTCTAAGAAATATTGATGACATCCTTTCATAAAGGATGCAGTAACTGCATTTTCACTGCATCTGCAGTTTGTATTTGATTCATATATTGTGGAAAACATCTCTCTGGAAGTTGTGTGATATAAAAAGAGTGTAAGAATGCTGGTTTCAGGTGGCAGTAAGAGAAAATATAGAAGATAATACCTCACAAAATGAAAAACATTTTTTCAATATTTGTGTTACATAAGAAAAAATAATGTAATGTAAAAAAATACAGAAGCATGGTTAAAACTCCACAAAACTGCTACATTGTAATAAAAACTCTGATCTATGCTTAAACAGTTCTATTAGAGTAAATGCCAGATAATTATGTTTTTATTTATTTTCTTAACATACTTGTTCCAATAAATGTTTTCACATAAATACTAGTTTTTTTCCTTTCTTGTACCTTACTTTTTACCCTACCTTACTTAATAGATAGGATTAAGCTACTTTTGCTAGGTTATCACCAGGAGCTGTCAGCACATATGCACTGACATATGCATCATATCAGCAGGATTAGTAACAGTAAACCCTGAATTGTGATCAGAAGTTCCTCATCCAACTCCTACAGTGCACGAGCAAATGAAAGGACTGCTGCATTAGTGCAGAGCTTCACACCTGTCAACCAGGTTCTGACCAACCACAGCCTCCAACAAATGCACTGTTGTATTTCAGGCCAAGACTACAAAAACAGGTTACAGAGTGATGAAATACTAAAACTCTGAAATGAAAGGCCCACAAACATCATGGAAGATGCCTGAAGTAATCAGTGAAATGAAAAAAAACACGCCAAAACAAAACAACCACACAGCAGAGAAAATAAAGCTGAAAATTCCACGTTGCTCCAACCGCAGGAAGGGCAAATATCATGGTAAGAAGTCAGAAGTCAGACACATAGTAGAAAGCTTAAAATGACAAATGGGACTCATGTCCCTGGAAGTCTTATGCATTTTGCATTCCAGTGTTCATGTAAGGTTCTAAAGGCTATACTCTGAAGGTGATAAAAATCTTCCTGATAAACAGAATGACAAAGAGACAAAATATTGAAATAGCAAAAGAAGTAAAATTCAAAGACTTCAAGGAGAATGAGGAGAACAGAGTATGAAAAGGTATGTCACAGTTTGACTCAGGTCCGACAACAATGCTCTCGATCCCCTTCCCCCTCCCACCCAGGTAAGGAAGGAGAGAGAGAAAAAAGAGAGAGACTTGGCTGGATTGAAAACTAAACTACACAGCTTTAATTAAAACACTAATGAATCATACAAAAAAAATATATATATACAATTATATACAGATATACTCAGGAGTGGGCAAAAACCTCTCGCCTCCCCCCACCCCAGCAACTCCCATAGCACTTCCCTGAACTGGGAAGAGTCCCGAGGAATCCCGGAGCTGCTGCTGGAGAAAAAGCAGAGTTATGAGGGTCAGGAGATCTCGAGCCTAAGGGTCGATGGTGATGGATGAGCAGAGTCCTCCCCGGATGCCAGCCATGGACGGAAGAGAAGGGAAGAAGAAGAAAGAAGGAAGTTGTCTTCTGTGATCTCTGACCTTCCTTTGAGCTTACGTAGATATATGGAATGGAATATCTTTGGCCAATTTTGCTGTCCATCTAACTCAGTCTCCTACAAGGGGGTCACAGATCTCCCCATAGTGTCTGAGCTGGCAGAGTGCAGGTGCGGCCTTGAAGCCTCAGTAGTTAGAAAAACATTCCACTGTCTTATCAGCCTAGCAGAACACACTGTTGCTAGTTACAAGAAAGCTTACTGAAGGAAAAAAAATCAGTAAAAAGAAAAATTGGCTTCATCCTGGCTCAAACCAGGACA
>NW_009970716.1:1341386-1371383 GCF_000747805.2 Chaetura pelagica
ACCATGTCTCCACAAAATTTGCTTCTCAAGACCCAGGATAGTATTCCTGGCTGTGGCATGGGGCACAGGATATGTCTCCAACCATCCTGTACTTGTTTCCACCATTGTAAGCACATAGTGCTTACCCTGGCGGCTCTGAGGCAGTGTGATGTAGTCAATTTGCCAGGCCTCTCCAAACCTGTACTTTGACCACCTCCCCTCATACCACAAAGGTTTCAACCGTTTTGCCTGCTTAATTGCAGCACAAGTCTCACAGTCATGGATCACCTGTGCAATAGTGTCCATGGTTAAGTCCACCCCTCGGTCACGAGCCCATTTGTATGTTGCATCTCTGCCCTGATGGCCTGAAGCATCCTGGGACAACCGAGTTTATTGGACTGTGTGGATTCGGTGGCCTGGCACATTAGAACCACAAAGATATAAAGCTTTGGTGGACACTGGTGCACAGTGCACACTAATGCCATCGAATCATAAAGGGACAGACTCTGTCACTATCTCTGGAGTGACAGGAGGTTCTCAACAACTGACTGTTGTGGAGGCCGGTGTGAGCCTCACTGGTAAGGAGTGGCTTCATCCTGGCTCAAACCAGGACAGGGTAGAAGATAAGAGTGGTGGGAGGGAGCTGCTGTTAACATCTGTCACATGAGGTGGGTTCCAGAGTCATTGCACGTGCCAACTCAGACACTATATGGGCATCTGCAGGTGAGACCACTACAGTGTCTGAAGTAATAGACCTTGGGGACTAAACGAATGCGAATCATCTATATTTCTGATTATCTACTAACATTGGCAAGAACATTATGGTGCATTGACTAATGGCCAAGCTTAAGATAGTTTTATAAAAGGGAGATGTGATGCTGCAAAAAATTAGCATTATATCTTTAGTACAGAAAAATGTCATTTCCTCCTCATCAAGTCTATTAGAAAAATATTATCTTGAGCAGTTTTCAGCATTGACAAAAAGTTTCTCGGTTTGGCAGGAAAGCCCTAAGATTCATAGAGATATCCATGCAAAAAAGCCCAGAAACTAAAAAGAACAAGCCTTTCTTTGCACCTTTTTTTTTTTTTTTTTTTTCCCTGAGGTATGTTCGAGTTATATAATTGACAGGAAATTTCTGTGTGAGTAAACATGGCACTAAACAGTGGTTTTTTACACCACAGACAATTCAACATTATATAATTTAATTTTAATCTATTTATTTAATCATTAGGTAGGATTTTATGTTCACTACCTAGTTTTTGATGTTTCCTATTTGACCTGGGAGCACATGAATTAAAGTTGCCTTATACTTATCTCAGAAATGTGGTTTTTGTTTTGCTAAAATAATTAAGAGGCTTATGTGCAGAATGCCACGTATCAAGCAGAAAATTCCTTACAGGGTAAATGGGACTGGAGACAGGAGGGAAGGAGAGGGAGGGCAGGGAGCTGTTCTGCTTCTGTTGAAATTCAAGTTCATAGAAAAATTCCAGCTGACTTCAGTGGAATGAAAATCTGCCCTTTCAAAAAGGATACAGACTGTAATTCTGAATATGGAAGTTTTATTTTATTATTTGAAAATGAGACTGAAAAAAAATCTAGAATACATTTTCATTTAAGTGATAACTTTATTTATTCACATTTTTAATACTCTTGTGCTACTAAAATGAGCTGCTACTGACAACGTGGGTAATTGGTGTGTGTACCAGCTGTAAATACCTTTAAACCTTTTTAATTGCTACCTTTAAGGATCTTAGTTATCATTCCCACAAGAAAAGCATTTATAATGCTTAGTAAGTGAGCAGGAGTCAGTGGGTAGTTGAGAGTTCTATCGTACTCTCCAGAGGCAATCTCTAGTCCCCAAAACCGGCAAGTTTCACAATCTAAATCCTATTTAAAGTGTATGAATGTAATGTACTATATCCACTTGTGCTTAGAGAGAGAGATGAACTAAAGAGAACGCAAAGGTTTTCACTCTGTCCATCACCTCCGAAGTACTTGCAATATTTCTTAGGGTCAGTGCTTTTCATTTCAAGGAGGAAGTTGACCTATTCTTAACATTTAGTAAGTGCCAGATATTCCCATTACTTCTGCCAAGAAAGCTGCTACAGTGTATGAACGCTTACAACAGTTTGCCAGCCAAAAGCAGGTTGGTAGCATTTACCTGTTTTGTAGGAATTAACCTTTATTGATTTCAGTTCTGCACAGTATTAGGAAAACAAAAAAAAACAAAAAAGACAAAGTAGTGGGAATCGGGTGGAGTGACCCAAAACCCAGACCTCAGTGGCAGCTTTGAAAAGAAACACCCTTTTAGCGGTTACTGTAGTGCATACAGCATGCAGATCATTGTTTCTGAGTTGGTGCTCTTGGGGAAATAGAAGGGCTTTTTTCTTCTTCTTTCCACTTCCTCCCCTGCTGCTGCTTATATTGAAGGAAAGGGTGTGTGAGCTCTGAAATCTGTTGTGGAAGTCGCCTGCAAACACTAAGGAAGATGAAGAGCGAAGTGGGAGTGGATATCCAAGGATGAAACACTTCAGGGCAGCACAAATAAACAGAAGCACAGGCCATTGGGAGCCACTACTGGAGAGGGAGAGAAGACAGCAGATTCAACGTGACAAAAAATAAATGGATGGCAAGATGCTCCAGACATCGTGCAAGAAAGAATATTGAAAGTAAAAGTGGAGATTTTCCCTCAATAGGACTGCCATTCATTACACAGAGGAATGCAAAAGATTCCTGAATCCTCTAAACTCTTAAGTTTAATTAGTTAATTGGCAATAGAGAAGGATATAGTGCATTTTTTAAATGCTGCTGAAGTGGGCTGTACAGCAAAATTTACACATAACTGCACCAGCTCCATGTTCCTAAAAGGCAAATTAGGTTTCTGGGATAAAATCCAATCAGTCCAATATACAAACTCACAAGTGCTTGACCTACAAGTGTGTTTCTTTTGCTTGACATCTTCTGATGACAGGAGTTTTGTGGTTGTTTTCTATTGTTTTAATAGAAGGATGTTACTATCAAACTATAATTTAATCAGAGTGGTTAGTGATCTTGCTTTGGAATGGATGGTCGGGCTCTGTGTTCTTTCAGGTTTATGAATGTGAAAAACGTCTTCATTGGAGAATGCTCTGCTGATCAAGTTGCTATAGACGTGTCCACCGAATATCTAGAAAATACCTTGTGATCTGTGTTAAGTGAGATTCTAATGTTCCAAAAGATTTCTGAGCCTTAATAGAGTTGCCAGCATCTTCTTATCTTCTTGTGCTTCCCATAAATAATTGCTTACATGTTTTTAACTTATTCCTCAACTACATCTGCTACGCTTCACCTCTAGTGGTATCTTATTACTGTGGCAGCTCGCAGGCCACATGATTCACCCAGTAACTGATTACCTGTACTAAATTATTTTATAATTGATCAATTTTATTCTGCGTTTTGGTAGATCCGTAATGTAAAGAACTGTTGCTTATAGCTCTCAGTGTAGTTGGTTTCTGTTAATTTTCTTAAACTAATAATTAATATATGAAGTACATTTATATAGTAACATTAACTAGCAGTACAGTAGTCTGGTATCAACACTTCTGAACAATTGCTGACTCTTCTGTCATTTCATCCCATCAAAAATCACATCTGTTCTGCTTAAAACAGTTATTAATTGACCTCTAAATATGTGCTTATAGCCTCATCTGAGAGTACTCCTTTGAGGACGGTCTGTCTTGGGTCCTTGACTCCTCACAAGTAGTTGAATGACAGTATTTACTGCCTCAGTCTGTAGGAAAGAATCTTTATCTCTGCTTCACAGATGGGGTCTGAGGAGCTGGTAAGAGAAAGCTGGCCCTGTGTAATAGCATAGTCACCAAACAATTCCCAGATGCTTTGTTGAAGCCATACTCAGTTAAACCTCTGTATTCTAAAAATTATCTTTTATTGGCACCTTACTATGAATATTCATTTTCATTTCAGATCCCTCTTACATTGCTACAGGTTCAGAGACAGTTCACCTTCACTCCTGGGGCTGTGCTGTTATGACAGACAGTGAAGTGCAGAGGGAAGACAAACATTTGGCTCTGCAGGCATTTCTGTCACTTGTGAGAGTGTGTAAGAGGAAAATGCTGAGGCTGACTTTTAAAAGCATACTTAAAACAGAGTATGCTAAGCATTTGCCTAGATTGGCATGAGTGAATTCCTGACTAACTTAATGAACAGAGGAGGAGGAGACCTTAAAGAAGATTAATTAAAGGAAAATGTTATGAATTTGGTATTTAAGTCACCGATTCTCTGTAAAACTCAAACTTCAGAATACTGTTTCTATAGAGTCCAACTTTGATCATATCATTAAAAAAGAAGCAAATAATTTAATAAACCCAAATCTTACATTGTTTTCTTGGGATTCAGTAAGTTGCTTTGCTTCTTGTTTGCTCCACTCTGCACATTTAGTCGTAAGTTAATAAAAAAAACCAACCCTCTACATTTTAATTATAACCAGAGACTGTATGTGGCTAAATGAAGTAAATTGAATTGTGTTGTTCTGTAAAAAAAGTTGGCCTAATTAGTTGTGTTTGAGTGGTATTTGGTATATATGATCAGTGTTGATTTTATGCTATTAAATTTTTATAGTTTTGGATTATATTTTATTAAACATCTTGCAATCACTGTGAAGAGTATAGTTACTCAAATGAAGATGCTAACTTTGGTGCTTTAATTTTAATGCCTAGAAGCACCAATGCAAGATTCAGCAATATTTATAAATAGCAATAGATTGCAAACAAATGTAAGGCACAATTTAAATGTGCCTTTGAAGGAAAACTGTGTTGGTTATAGTCAGCAAAAGATCTAACCTGGTTATAACACAGGTTTTCTGGGAATGACTGAGACACAGCATAACTTTGTTTTCAATCATTGAATTTGTCTGTCCTCATAAACACTACGGAGAGCAAAAGAAGTGAAAACCAAATTTCTAAGAGTTCTCCTTCTAGTGAACAGGGGAGCTCTGTTTTACCTATCAGAATAAGATACACATTTAAATCTAAAATTGTCTGCCACAGTAATGTGAAAATTGATTGAATCAAGCTGCTGTATCAAGACAGGGAGGAATAAAATAGACATGCATATTAATTACTTTACTGGATCTGGCTGGGCTGGAGTTAGTTTTCCTCATAGCACCTCATATGGTGCTATGTTTCGGATTTATGATGAAAACACTGTTGGAAACACACCCTTCTTTTGGCTGTTACTGAGCAGTATTTGCACAGCATCAGAGCCTTCTCTTTCACCCCACTGTCCCCTCAGACAGTAAGATGGAGGTGGGCAAGAAACTGGGAGGGAACACAATTGAGAAAGTTGAACCAAAATTGGCCAAAATATTATATAATATCAAGCTTAGCAATGGAAAACTGGTGAGGTTTTGCCTTCTGAGTTGGCTGCTCTCCAAAGACTGGCTGGACATTGGTCTGTTTATGGGCAGTGGCCAGTGATTGCCTTTGCATCACTTGTTTATTTTCCTGTTTCCTTCACTTATTAAAGTGTCTTTATTTTGACATATGGATTTTCTTGCTTTTACTTTTACTCTGTTTTCTCACCTCATCCTACTGGGGTCAGGTGGTGTGAGCAAGCAGCTTTGTGGGTGACTACATTGTCATCTGAACGTGGTTTTCACTAACTGATTCAGTAACCTGATTCCAGAAGACAACCGGTATGAGGACACAAAAGGTGTTTTGCGTTGGTGAGTGGCATGCTAGCAGAGAATTGGATGCATCTTTACAGAATAAATTGCATGCATGTGAAAAGATGGCATGACTATAACTATTTTTGTTGCCCTTACCATTCCGTGGAAACACTGTGGACTCCTTTTTCTTGACCTGTATCTGAAATACTGCAGAAACATAGCAAATAATTCAGTCACTCTCTAACCTCCCTGAATTCCCTGTCTCATAAGGTGAGGTTCATCCATTAAGCTGATGCTGCAGTCTTAACAGGTTTCCAAGCAGACAAGCCAAGAAGCCTTAAACCCAACCCCTAATCTTGTTTTCTGAAACCATTAATCTCTCACTGCTTTTGGCTGCTGTTGATTTCTCCATGGATTGGTTAGACTACATAAGAAGTTTTAATCTTTTTGGTTTTTCCCTCTTTTAAAAATGAAAGGATGTTGCAGGATGGTTTCTGATGTGCAGGTGTTCTTTAGCCTTTGTCCAAAGGGTGTTTGTTTTGGAAAGATGAATAAAGCTGTCCCTGATTTGCAGATTATTGTAGTGATGCTTCTGGCCACAGAATTTATGAATCTGCCATAAGAAAGCTAAAATTAATTAGTAGATAGAGGCACAAGAAAAAGTGGTTGCAAAGTATTTTGGGAAATGTTTATAACTATAATGAACTTTTCAGGTCTGTTTTGTACTTGAGTACTTCCATGTTTAGATCTCTGATTGGATAGGTTTAATCTCTTAAAAGCTGCAGTTACAATGTTAATAAAAGTGGATTTGCTGTTTATGTGATATCACTTACTCTATTGTTTGTGATCACTTGCATTTGTCAAAAGGCTGCATGTCCTTTTTATTTTAGTGTTTGCCAAGTAGTAAGTACAATGTGTCTTACATTTGTCATTATCCTTGTGCAATAAAAATTGGCAGTTTTCTTTACTGTGCTAGACTGAATGAGAGCTTAGTTAGGTTCTCAACTATTAGGAGGATTTCACTGCTTCTAACTTGACCCAGTGAATAATCAGTAGAATATGGGAGAAATTCGGATAATTTCTTCCTCACATGAATGCTCAAACCAAAAGTTGGTGAGCTGAACTTGCATGTGCCCCTTTCCCAGACTGACTAATACTTACAGTTTTAACACCAGGGAATGAAATGCAGTAATTGAGCTATGTCAAGGGCAATAGCCAAATCCAGCACAAACCACCTGAGGACAAGCTTTCAATGCTCTTCCAATGTCTCAGACATTAGCACTAAAGTTACAATTGACTACATTATCACCTGCTAGGGGTGCTAGTACATTGGTCATGCACCATTTCTTGTGGAGAAGCTTAGTACAGTGGAAGAGGTGAATGTGAGAATCATGAAATGGTATCCTTTGTGTGCTTACAGGTTCCAGAGAGGGTGGAGAAAATTCAATGAAATATGGGTCTTCTTCACAACTCTCACGCATTTCAGGTAGGTAAGTAAACTACTGATCCTGGACTGCACAAAAGAAGTGGAACCCACTACCTTTAAATCCACAGGAACAGAGAGACATACCCATCATGTTTGCTCTGCTGAGCAAATTAAAGGGAACAATGACTGAGAAGGGTGCAGTGAGATTGTGGTGGGTGTCTACAGAAAGAGGACTGTGTTTTGAAACACAGCAAAGGTAACTGTCTTTGCAGGCATACAGACACAACCTGCACCAGTGGAGTACATGTGGGAAATATCCTCTGTCTCCAGTCAAATTTCCCAAGTTTCATATAGGAAGCAATAAAGACTTCTGTCTATTTTTTTTGTGATTATAAGGTCCTTGTTGCTTGCTTACATTGAGTCCAGGCTTTCAGATTTGCTTTCAAAATACTTTGTCTACCAGGAAATTTCACCAGAATATTGTGGATCCTGTTGGCAATTAAGTCAATGTGTTAGTTAGCAGCTTCTCACAAGAGTCAGGATGGAGCAGAAACAGATTTTTCAGGTCTGGAACCCTTTCTAGGACAGAATCCCAGGCACCCACAGACCACAGGTAGTGCTTGTGTTAGGAAACAACTGAATGGGACTTGTAAGATCTTTTGTTTTAACAGCATACTGCGGTAACATTTCAGTGGTCCCATTCCTTCAAGTAACAATAAATTTTTAGGGAAAATGACAGAGTATTGTTAAAGACTTTTCATCCTCAAATCCACTCAAAACCTACTTTTATTTTTTTTTGAGATCAAAGTTGTTCTGGTAAAGGAAGACTGTTTTCCCATAGCCCCTGTATTTGCGTCATATGTTAATCTAATTGTAAGATTATTACAGAATTTCTATTGTAGCTACCAGTAACTCTGCAGATAAGCACTCCTGCAGCATTCAGAGACATTTTGCATGGAAGCAAGATGAACTGTCATTTGTCATTGTCCATGAGCTTCTTTCTAGATTTGTACACTTCAGGTACAACAAAACTCAAATTGTGGCAAGACAAGTTTAAATTATTTTCCTTCACACACACACAAAATTTACAGAAAATTGATGAAAATAATATCGCAGTTGTATTCTGTGTTAAAATGTTAGATTTAACTTGCTCAGAATCTGGACAACATAAATTGAGATATATTACAGGAGACATTAGACAACATACATTAAATTATGTAATTACTTGGTAGCATATTGCTCATCAAAGTTGTGGTTTCTCTCAGAAAGGGGAAGGTGGCATGAAGGCATATTCTGGTATTATTGATTTTGCTTTAACACTCTTCTTTGAACTGCCATGTAGAAAGACAGAAAAAATGTTCTATTTGTGTTAACATAGCTAGAACTGACTGGCAATTTTCTGAGAAAGTGTATTTTGTTTTATTTCAAAATGCTGGGTTTTTATTTTTAACTAGAGAAGAAAGCAGTTTGAGCTGGATGGTAGACATACAGGTAGACAGTGGACATCATAAGTCCTTGGTTCCAAGTTTCTCACTTCAAGTCATTACGGTTCACTGCAGCTTTGTGTGATTTAGGAACAGGGCTGGTACAAAACCTCTTGATGCTCTGATATTCCATGAAGATAAAAACTGGTCTTCTCATGCTGACTCAATTTATCTTTCATCAGCGTCTAATGTTAATTTTTTCCCATCATACAGCTTGCACTTTTCAGATGGAGGTATTTCAGATGGCAATCATCACAGAAATATAAGTCTGCACATACCCAATTCATCCCAGCAATATAACCTTGTACTTACAATTCTAACATTAAATAAAGAGTATTTTTTATAATGACAGAATTAATGCAACAGTAATTTTTTATTCTTTGTTTTTCATTGTCTTTTTCTCCACTGTTGGAAATTATGTTTTTTGTTTTTAAGGAAAAATGCATTTAAATTTAACTTTCCCTTCTCTTTAGTTTGTGATGTGGGATATCATGGGATATTTTTTATAAGATTGTAACAGTTTATTGATGAACCTTCAGTACATTTTTAGGGCATTTTAAGCTAAGAGGTGAAAGTTTCATCAGCTGCAGGATGTTTTGTTAAGATTTTGAAACATTTTTATTTATGGTCTTCCTTATACTGTAGAAAATGTCAGGAATTAATGTCTCTGACACTAGCTTCACAATACTTAAGTCAGCTTTGCTTCAGCTCAAATATGACATAACTCCCTTCTGCCTGTCTGTCCGTACTGTGATGATTTCACAAATGATTTGCATTATTTTTGGAAATTTACCATAGTCTCTTCTACAGTGTTTATTTCTTTTCGAAAGTTACAGCCTTTTGACATTACTGAACTCATTGTTCTAAATCAGATATGGGAAGTAAAAAAAAGACTCCATGGTTCTTGTGCACCCCCAGTCTAGTCATCCATGGGGCATTCTGAGAAACTGAAAAGGCCGTGATGCTGTATAAACACAGTTCAGCAATAGATAAAACACTGATGTGTTATCAACACTGATAACAGTGTTGGCCACGGATACAAAACATAACACCATAGTGGCTACTGAGAAGAAAATTAAGTATATTTCAACTAGTAAATAATTCAGTGTTCAGTGACATATTCCCTTACTGAAGATACTGCAGAACTCCAAGTGCCTGACATTCAACAGTTATGTAATTATTTTTTCCTTCTTTTTTTTTTTTGACTGTCTGTTTTTTAGACCATGTCCATGACAGCAATTAATGTAAACCTGTGCCTACAAGATTTTCAGGCAGACAGCTAATTGGATCTTAATAAAGAACACCAGGAGGATCTACAGATAACTGTAGATGCAAAATTGCACCCAGTACAGAATTTTTTCTCATAGAGTTGTGTGTGTATGAAAAGAAATGTTTAAAAATTGTCCTGAAATGCCCATGTAGAAGATGATAACAGATTCAAGCGTTTAGAGCAGAAAATAGAAGAGAGACACAAATAGTTCTATTTTTCCCTGCTGAAAGGTAAAAAAAAAATCCAAGCAAGTATTATCTTAAATTGACAACATTTAGTAATGACAACAGGTGTCTGAAAAAGAGTTAAAGACTACAATTAGAAGACTTTGGACGCTACCTTACCTGCTATAGGTTTTTATTATATTACATGAAACATATTTAGTTAGGGCTACCTTAAACAAAATATGCAACACTAAAATATATACAACATGATATTGAGAAGCAAATTTTCAAAAGTTGACACATAAATTAGATCTGCAAAATATGTGTATGTGGCTAATTATGCACCGAAATATATATTTGCATATGCAATTACATCTGTCAGTAACCAGAATGGTTTAGGATTGATGTTAATACTTGTCTCTGACTCACATTTTAGTGTGGTCTGATATTCTTCTAACTTTGAACAGCTGCTGTTTCTGCCTTTTTACTTTATAATAGCTATTTAATATATACAGAGCAAGCAACAAGCTGAAAAGAACATTTCTATAATTTTACTGTTTCACATATCAAAGTCTGAGGAAAGCAGAATGGGTTCCCTGCCAGGAAACAATGACTTAATTCTTGAAATTTGAGAGTTTTCTCCATCAAATAAAGAATTGTGTAAGAGGACTACTTTGCCTTGTATCTGGTAAATGAAAATCATAAGTTGGTAGATTTGACTTACAATTAGCTCGTGTCAATTAACTTCATTCTGGTCTCAGTCTCCCATTTCCTGGTCTCACCCACCAGAAGGGATGAATCCAGGACATTTAGGCCCTACTACATAGAGATATGTTTATGAACACATTTGTGAACTTGTGTAGGGTGTACAGACTGTGTGTTAGCTCGACTTCCTAAAATGTTTTTAATTAGCAAATGGCATAAATGTCTATACATAAGCAATGTATAACTTACATAACACATAAATTCACACCCTAAAAATTTTCAGTTTTAATCTCAGACTCCAGTTATTGTGTCTTCCACTGTATGCTGCAGACAGAAGCAAAAAGTCAAAAGTCATTTTTAAAGATACTTACACAAATCACACAGTCGTATCCCACAGTCTGAGATGAATTTGTTAATCCAATATCACTGTGAAGTGGGGAATTTATCTTCTTTTCACAGACAGGGACCTGAGAAACATAGAGGTTAAGCCCAGATTCAGACAATCTGAATTGCCAGTTAAATCTCAAAGTCTTGTGTTTCTGATTGGCTAGATGCCTCTGGCACAGTGTCCAAGGTCATGTAGAATGTCTGTAGCAAAACTGAAAACTGAATCTATTTTTTTCCTCATCATAAAGAAATGCTCTAAATCACAGGATGATTCTTTTTAGGGATGTCTTCGCACCACCTAGAATTGAGGGGTAGCTTTCACCTGTTTTCTCTAACTCTCTTCCTCAGAAACACCTCTACATCTTGAAATTTCCTGAATATGCAGGGATAGGTGAGTTAAGGAATTGGTATGTCACAAAATTCAACCAAGACAAACTCAATGCATTTGCAGTGAATCGCTCTCAACAATCAGAATACAGCGACATTTACATTCCAATTACATGGAAAACTATGTTGTTTGCACTAAACTTACATTCTGTAAATGCTGCTCTTTATGGCAATTAGTTGACCAGCCTGAAGGAAACATTAAATAAAACCTGCAAAATAGGAAAAAAAATCTAAACAATGTTTGATGTAAACAATTTATATCCATAGTCTTCTCCAAATAAAAAATATCTTGTCTATATACAAAATGAATTGCTGGTATCCCCACAACAATGTCTTTTTGGGAAACAAAAAAAGCAAGTAAAGCAAAATGATAGAACCCAGTTTAGCTAATAATATGAGAAAAATTATAGTGGTTTTTTTGTTTGTTTTAATCAGAACTGGTTTGCTTGATTAGCCCTCCTTCAATCCATGCTGCTTGTTCATAAAAGTAAGACAAGTAAGGGCAAGTAGAAACATTGATATTCTGACATAGAAAAGTACAAGGCAAACAGCAGATGAAGAGGGAATTTGAAGTCTTTAATGCACACATGCTATAATTGGATAAGGTCTACTTCTAAATGTGTTTTATTTCACATAGGTTCATATTCCTGGGGCTTCAGCTGAGCATGAAGAAATCTTTTTTCAAATAGGCTTGCTTTGCCTAAACTTACTAACAGTGCGTGAACAGCAAGTGGCTGTTGATGGAAATGAAAATACAGGGAATGAATCTTCATTATCACAACTCAGAAAATGATCTGAATTTTTCATTCAGGCTGTGTGATCCAGGACTGACCCCAGCACAGAACTGGAATACAGTCAAGGCCTGTGTCAGAATGCTGGAGCTTCGAAATACTATCTCTTAGAGCAAGTGTGGAAAAAACAGAGCTTGGAGTCCAAGTCTCTCTGTAACAGTTCTCCACTCCATCAGCAGTGCTCTGTATTATGCATCTCAATCTGTCTGTCCCCTGGAAAGCCTGACTTCTGCTCAGAATCTGAATAATTGATTCCAAGAGAGAAATACTTTAGCCAGGTGTCAGAGGATTCATTGTGGACATTTGTGAGCCCTCTCCAAATTTACCTATGAATTCTCAGTTCTTAAAGCTACTCCCCTCAGTGATGGTGACGTGGACTGAAAGCTACTACTTCAGTCCTCATATGTGTGTACTATTCCTGGATTTCACTGATGCCTTTTCAGCACTAGCTCTTATTAGTTCCACTTACCAGCATACATAGGAAATAAGTATTTACTGTTTGTTAATTTTATTTTCATTTGTAATGTAGCTGTGATTTTTAGTTGATAAAAACATCACCAGCAAAACTATTCCTACCTTGACTGTCTCTTTAAGTATCTCATCTGTGTGGTAATGGCTGCTTACGGTTTATTCTCATGCAAGCAAATATACATCTCTCAAAAATGTTGTGCACTGTTAATAAATACAACAAATATTTTATAACAAGAGGCAGAAGCATATTTTTAAGCCATTCAACAGCCCAGTTTTGTTTATTATTAACAGTTACAGTGCAGGCAATATCTGTGACAATTCCTTATATTGTCACGAGCAGCAACTTTGCAGGCAGACGTGGCAGAGGGCTACTGCCTAAGCAGGACTAATTTCACTTAGAGTTCTTCGCATGAAACTGAAGCAGAAAATGTAATTAATAAAGATTTTCTTAACTCTGTCTCCTAGTTCAGCTCTAATCCTCCAGAGTACCTAACATCCTGAAGTCTTAGAATAGTTCACATAAATTCCGTTCGCTTAGCTGCACACAAGTCCCTCACCTCTGAAATTGGCTTACATAAAAATAGTAGAGAACTAGGTTAGATCTATTCTTGATTAATGCTAACCTTGGAGCCAACTCACAATCTCTACAAAATCATAATATCTAGTCATATATTCCTATTCATTGCAATATTTCTGGGGTTTGCACTGATTAAGTCATAGCACACATTATTGTTTTCGCTTTAAATCTTATGATGAATAACATTCAGAAATGTATTTGGAAACTAATTTTAAAAACTTCTTGGGCTATAGACACAAGTAGGTTGTTCGGGTTCTTATTTTCTGTTCATTTTAAAATATTTTCTCTTTTCTTTTTCTTGTTTCCTATTTCTTTTAATGTTTTATCTTGCTCATAGGACAGAAAGATAAACCAGCTGCTCTGTTTCCATTGTGTATGCTCCAAAACTTAGAATATGGTCCTTACCTTGGGCTGCTAGTGATCACTTGTCATGGTTTTAGCCAATAATTAAGTGACATATGGTATTATTCTCCCACTACACTCCTAGGGGAAGATACACAGGGGAATAAGAGAGAGACTTTAAGGCTGGAAAAAAAAACCCTAGGATTGGTTTAATGAAGTAATAATAATGATGGTGAATTACAAATATATACAAATATGTAAGTATGGAACCTGCACTCCTCAGTGTGTAACCACTTCCCAAACAGAAAAGGCCCACACTGGACTCAGCAGCAGATGGAAGTGCTTGAGTCCAGTGTCCCGTGGTCAGTCTGCAACTGAACTTGGAGCTGCCAAGCTGGTCCTACTTGAGAAAGCAACCTGTCTCAACTATGTTCTCCAGTGAGGAAATGAGATGCAGAAGCAGCAGGGGAGCAATGGCTGGCTGACTGGCAACCGCTACTCACCCATCACACCAGCCAGAAAAATGGTGCCATGAGGAGCCATTTTATACTGAGCCCCATGGGCAGGAACACTATGAATGGTCCATGGGGGTCACCTGGCCCAGCCTCTCCTCCCCACAGGCCCAGCTGCCCCCTCCCTGTGTAATGGACACAGGAACAGGCCAGCTGCAGCTGGGGGTCCCAGGCAGTCTCAGGTCAGTATAACCACAGGCCCTGCTTGTTCTGGTCCTTTCAAATCAGCACACCATTTCAGATAAACTTTCTACTGTATATCTGAGTCACCAACAGAAAAAATCCTGGCTTGTACACAGTAGCAGGGAATGCCATTGTGAGTATCAGGCTAAATCTGAAAGCGAACTATGAACGTGCAGGTAAAGAGAAGAGCTGGATGACATGCTAATGCTCTGTCTTTAATCCGAAAAGAAAGTATTTGTTTCTGCAAACAGATATTTATCAAGTAGGGCATACCCAGTTCCTAAGGTTCATAGAAAAAGTTCAGTTGATTTCAAAATTAATTCTAGGTTAAAATTTTCAAGATAAAGGGATCTCATTCACAGTTACTGTCATATAAATGTATTATCTTTTTTTTAAACAAACCTAGGCGAGTAGCTTTTCTTCTTGTTAGGGAGCAGAAAATTAAACAGTACAGTATCAAAATCAAAATACAGGTGGTTCTTCACATGTTATGGCTTCCATACTATGCCACTTATTTTCAAGAAACAAGAGTTAGTGCGTTAGGGCCTTTTGAAAACTATTTTCCAGTTTGTCATCTCTGATTCATTGCTATACTATGTAGTTTAAATTATTTGTTATTATTGTATATAATGTATAATACATAATGCACAATGCATAATATATTATATGTAAATATTCATAAAATGCAACATGCTGACCACATATTTGAGTACTGACCAGTACTTGCTTCTCAATGCCTATGGAAGAAATTGTTTCCAATATCAGCATACGGAACTTCATTGCTATTTTGTGTAGCTAGATATATCCATGTGAAACTGATGTAAAGTAAAATGTATAAGTAACTGTGAGAGTTTTCTCTTTCCTATCAAAACCTAATAGGAAAATTCCGCTTCTCTTCAATTGTTTTTCCTACCCAACTCCACTTTTGTCATATATAAAATATGTAATGAAATTTCTGTTTTGTGTAACTGTACAAGTTGTTATGTATAGCAAGAGGTGAAGAGTAGCTGATAAAGAGAAAAAGCAAAACCTGGTAAAACCTGCTCATGATAAGTGGGGCTATGAATAATAAAACTATGGTGTTGTTCTTTAATAATGGTAGGGTTTTTTCATATGATAAAACATGAACATATTGCAATACTTAGAGTAGCACAAACCTGTGCAACTAGGATCTAAAGTATGACAAATGGTCTAACTAATGTGTAATTGATTTAATTAAACATAAGGCTTATCCTGAGAAAATTTCTACTTGTTATAACCCATTAATGTTTCTATCCATTAAAACAAAATTGTAACTTTACTTTTTTTTAAGTTAGCAGATGATTCAGCTCCAATCTTTATTGCACTAGCAAAGACCAAAATAGAGCCTGAAATACCACTGGTAGTATTAAACAACGTACTGTGTGATTGTTTCCTAAAGGGTCCTACATTTCAGAGATATTTCAAAGGAACATCTTGCCTTTCAAAACCCACAGCAGAGCACTTGCACTTCTCAGAACTCTACAGTGCATCATCCAAAGGCCCAAGCTAGTCCAAATATTAGAAATAGTCTAGCTATGATAATGAAAGATAAGTTATTGCCTGATTTATCTTCTCAGAGAGAGAAAATTACCTTAAGTGTAGCTGTGGGCTACTGCAACTACCAGAACTACTTAATTTACAGATACTATGCAGCTGCCTCTGATTTACTCCAGTCTGTGATCCAGCCATACCTAATGGCAGGATTGTTCTAGTTCAGCATGAGGAAAAATATCTTTGTTGTAGCAGGATAACTACTTATGCCTTACAGGTCTTGTCATTTGAGTTGCTTATTTGTGAAGAAGACAATGTATGGAAGGAGTTATTTGCTAGAATGATTGTCAGGTGGATTCAGTGTTATCCCTTTATATTTTCTGAGTAGTTTTCTCCTTTTTCTCACTTTTCTTTTTCTACTTCAAAAGACGAAATGTGATGTGAGTTACAAGAAGTACCTCAGGTAAGAAAATACCAAGCTTTTGTTGTTTGACTCCTGGCTGTTGCTGTTTTTCTAATTCAAATACTTATAGTCTAGGGACATCTGTATACCCTCTTGGCAACTTGAATGTTAAATAATAGCAACATAAATAAAACAAAATAGACCTAGCATGACAGCATTATAAAGCTGAATACTCAGTGGACCCAAAGGTTTTAGAAAGATGGGCAGCTTGCAACGGAAAATTTACATCTTGAAGAGCTTTGATAATGGAGTCACACACATCAGTGACAGTGTTTTAATGAACTGTGCTTAAAACATTAAGTTAATGGGTGACAACTCAATTCAAAGGGAAAAAAATCCTGAACTCATTCTATTTTTATTACTGTGTGCAATGACTGCTTATAATGTTGAAGAAATTAACACTACTCCGTTTTTAACTGTTAACCACATTTATTAAGAACCATTAACTTAGACTGATGGAACTTTATTTGAAGAACATGACAGTGCAGATAACTTGGTTTGTCTTAGGCTTATTTTAGCAGACGTTTTATAGATATTCCTGTTTTCTTTCACCATCATACCTATTGCCTCTTGGAAACTCATAATGAGTATGGTTTAAAATAATGTGAAGAAGATTTCAGAATAAATGCTTTGACTAAATCTAGAAAGTAGGTTGTAGCATATTCAGTGGCTTTCAAAGCTGCTTAACACATAGGCAACAGGAAAGAATGTCTTTATTGCAGTCATGGTTTGACCTTGGCTAAGACCCAAATGACCCTGTTGCTCACTCACTCCCACTCTACAGGATGAGGTAGAAAATACCATAGAATCATAGAATCCTAGAATGGTTTGGGTTGGAAAGGACCTTAAGGATCATCTAGTTCTAGTCTCCCTACATGGGCAGGGACACTTCCCACTAGATCAGGTTGCTCAGGTTGCTCCAACCTGGCCTTGAAGGCTTCCAGGGATGGCGCTTCCACAGCTTCCCTGGGCAATCTGTTCCAGTGTCTCACCACCCTCATACTAAAGAATTTCCTCCTAATGTCTAACCTAAATCTTCCCTCTTCCAGCTTGGATTCATTTGCCTCTTGCCCTCTCACTACAAGCTCCTGTAAAAAGTCACTCCCTAGCTTTCCTATAGGCCCCATTCAGGCACTGGAAGGATGCTATAAGGTCCTAAAGCTACTTGTGCACTAGGAATGAAAGACTCAAATGTTCATGGAGGCAACAAGAGAGTCTGAATTTTGCATTATGGCTACATCACAGGACAGTGATACTCTGTCCTGTTTTTGTCTGTGAACAAAAAATAACTTTGAACAATTAATGTAGTAGTCTAATATAAGATGCACAGACATGGAAGTCTTCTGGAATTCCATTGCCTTTCCAAGCTGCTTATGCCAGGCTCGCTGCATGCCCCTTTTCTCACCCATTACCCTTTGTACAGATAAGAGGTGGTAGAATAGAGATTTAAGCTACCTGGAACAACCATCACCTACCTGATAAACTATTCATATACCTTGATCTGAGTTATATAAACTAGATATTCCACTTCTTAGAGAACCAGAAAGCCACTATGGAAAAATAAACACATCACTGTTGTTTTGTCAATGTTCAACTCCTTTGTACTCAGATTTAAGGAATAAAGACTGTGAAGGACCTCTGGAAGGGAAGTTCATCATTATCTCCATGGGAAAGTCACCACTGAACATATAGGTACTTTTACCATATAAATGGTTGGGGAGCTTTTGAGGTAAGTGCTGGACTGTTCAATATCTATAAGTGCTTAGACACTTGTGAAGAATACATACTCTGAATAGTTTGTGTATGTTGTAGTTTGTAGGTGTGTAATACACCCTATACAAATCATCAAAAGAGAAACACCAAAACCATTATTGTTGAAAGATTTTTTTTTATATTTGTAGAACTAGTTATCCTTAATAACTATGATCAAGTAGTTCATAAGGACATATGACTTCGTACAATTGTATAAATACAAAAAAAAAGACAAAAAACTGATGCATAGTTCAAGATAGTTGGTTTTTGTTTTTGTTTTTGTTTTTTTTTTAAGACTCATCACTTAATTTGAAAGGAAAACAAAAGTGCAATAGCTCAAGTGAGACCAAAGAAGATTGGGATTAACTGCCTCAACTGAATTTTTTGTCAAATATAAAGAAACACTTTAAGTCTTGGAGCAATATCAATACACTTTTAACTTTCTGGAACATCTAGCTGATTTTAACTATATTGTCTAGTGTTTTCCTGTGTACTGATAGTCCCAGAAAAAAACCTTTTCTTTATGACATACATTTATGCAGCATTACTGTTTATTCCACATTAGTTCTCAGTTTTACCTTCTTTTTTTGAATAACATGTCTATAGATCTTCTAGTTGTTGTGGTTTCTTTTGGTTTTTTTTTGTTTTTTGGTTTTTTTCAATAATTGTAGTGTTCTTAGCTCTGATTATAATTATTTTTTTCTTAGGTTTCTTATTGTCTTTTTTTCTGCATTTCTTCTCACTTATAGTCCAAGTTGTGTTGACTCCAATTTTCAAGTGCAATTTATTTAACTTCTAAAATTTCTACCAGGTCTAATTAGCTCCTTTAAACTACAAGTTAAATATAAAGTATTTCTAATTTTCAGGCTCCTATTTTCGACCCTTTGTAAACAGTAAAAATTAATTTTAAATGTTTGAAGAGCATATGAAACCCAACACATACATTATTCAATATGAGATCAAAACACATCTTCCAATGGATTTAAATGCATGGAAAAGCATGGCTCAAAAAGGCCTTAAGTAGGCCAGAATGTAGCTTGCATGTATGGGCTTTCTTAAACTAGAGTTAAATGTACATAACTCATGTATGTTTTAATATATAATTTAGTAAATTGTTTCATATACAAATTAAGTTACAAAAATATCTTCCTGGTTTGGACATCTCTCAGTAAGATACTTCTATAAATGCAGACTTACAAAGAATAAAAATGTGTTTTACTCAATCCACAAGCTGAACAATATTCATTATGAATTATTTTGCTATTGATGCTCTTCTTGTCTATGATTTTCTGACTGATATATTGCAAATGCCTTGTGTCATTTTGTTCCCCCATCACATCATGTTAAGAGTCAGATGGCATAACACAACATGACTGATGCAATTTAAAACTTCAAAAAGATAATGTTAGTGAAAAGTGCAGTGAAAGCAACAGTGGTTTGGTTTAGAAAACTATTTAGTCACAGTGGCTTCAAACTATCTTTTTTTTCTCAATCCACCAGTCTGTGTTGTTGCAGGATGATGATAATTTTGCATTACCCTATCACATTGTAGACTCATGAATTGACCAAGCTACAAAGAGAAACCCTGGAAAATTGCATTTCTGTGCTAAAGCCTGTATCACTCTTTCTGTAAACAGCCTAATCTAAACCCATTATACCAGATTTTTTTATCTGTGGGATGGAAGTATTAAAAAGCTCTATACCAGAATTGCATAGACTTTTGTGCCATTGTAGCAATTGCAAATTCAGTGACAAAGTTAACTTGTTATGTGTATTACAATACATGACTAGATCCCCATTATTGAATCATTTGTGAGAAATACTGTTTGTCCTAGGAAGCAGAAACAAAACTGGTAATACTTAAGTCTTACGAGCTACCAAATTCCAACATTCAATGCCACTGATGTTTGTAATGTCCAGTTCACCTGCTATTTAGCCTTGTAGCTGCCTTAAGGCTTTGATTGTGTAAGAACAATACAATTTTATTTAAGAGTACATTAAGCCTACTATTAACATCAGATTAACCTGACACCTACATTTTAGACCTGAACGCTTGTGTTTTGGGATACAGAGTATGCTTTAAATTATCTCTCTTAAACACTTAGATAAATCTTACAGCGCTATTAGGAAGACAGATGCTCCCAGATCTCTGTGATTTATGAAAGAGAGAAGAATTTGTATGTCTTACCCTTCTGGTGAATGTCTTAAGGCACTAAGTATTTGCTGTAGGTCTTTCTCTGGACAATACAGGAACATTTGCATGTTCCAGTACAGGCAGAGTGAGAATTGTTCTATGGATTGGCAGTAAGTGCACCACCTGAAAACCCCATGGTTTTTCTCTGAAGTTTTGCGGTTTCCCTCATTTTTACCTTGCAGGCAACAAGCCTTCATGTCTAATACACAGGCTAACCTAAGCATTCCCATAACTCAGGATTCCAGATCCTCCTTGAAAATTTAGGCCTGCATTTACAAAGTATCTAGGCTTGATCGTTTTGAATGTTGTAGCACTGACTCCAGGAAGAGAATTCACAAGCTTGAACTAATTGCTTTTATTTCCTAAGCAATGCAGGGAAAGAGACACCATCTGTGAAGCCCCATTTCCTAGATTTTTTTTTTTCCATGTGGTGATGCCTGGGCCAGCCAAGACTGTGTGACAGACTTTCTTTACCTCTTGCACCTGTGATAAATGGAGATTTCAGTCCCAGCTGCCTTCTTGGGTGGAGGTGCTTGTGGCAGGCTGGGCAAGGAACATGGCACTTCCCATCACACCTACCCCCAAGTCAGACGTGTTAAATTTCTTCCTTAACAGATGATAGTTCAAACCCATATTTCTCTGGCTTCCAGGACAGCGTGCTGATCGGTGCTGGAACATTCCCTTTAAGCTATTGAACTATCAGTGGTTATGGGCATTTTCTGAGATGCAAAAAGCAGTGATTTCTTATTCTGAAGATGTATTCACATCTTCCAATATTCTTGGCAGGATCTCAAATCAGCATGAAGCTATTGTAAAAAGCAAACTATTTCCTATTTTATCAGACGTGTACCTAAGGTTGGGCTGTAGACATTTTGGGTTGTTCAGCATCTAGCTACTACAGTGAATGTTTTCACACAATATAGGTACTTATACTACACCAAAGTGAAATGCTCTAAGTCTTTCCAGTTACAAACACCTCTATGCTGTTAGCAGCACTGTTTGCCAGCATTTTGGACAACTGGCAGTATTAGAATCTTTTCCCCTTCAAAACAAGGGAACTGCCACCAAATGCCATATAGCGAATAGATCTCTTAACTCCCTGGCCCTTGTCAACTTTCAAGGCACACCAATAAATTATTTGGGGAAAAAACTCTTTCATAGAACAACATCAAGCCTGGAACTGTGGTATAAATTTAAGAGTGCAGACAAACCAAGTGTGAACATTCAGGTATGCTCCCAGGTGCTTCCTGATTCACTGCTTGCTGTGGGCATTGTCCTTGTAGATTTGAGATAGGTTTTAGAACCAGAAGCAAGAGGGATAGAGGAGGACCAGAAAGTGATACTGGAGCAGCACTAGAGGACAGAATAAAATCAGAGCTGCTGAGTTTCTGGCTATGTCCTAGAGCAAGTGGTACACTCTTTTTTGATTAGTTGTCAATGCTTGAGTGAAATTGCCACAGTTGTATGGCAACTTGAGGTAAATCATGGTGATTTTGGGGTACACAACAACTTTCATGTCAATGATACACAACACCACTGTAAACACAAAACTTTTAAAAATGTTAAACATATTTTAATTTGTGATGGAAGAAGTATTATATGCTGGCTATAAGTTATCCCCTATTATCTGCATGGCAAATCTATCTGATGAGAGACTAAAATAATAATGGTTAGTTCTTCAGTTCCTTTAAATACGGAGCTGTCTAAAATTAGTATTTCAAAGAGCATGAGCATAATTAGAAATTCTTTTTCTTTAGACAAATAGGAATAGAATAAAGAGCATTAAAGCGGGAATATATATTTTTATATTAATCTGTATTAATGTAGTGATCATTGTGACGCTAATGTTTGATGTTATAAAAGCTAAAAATTATTTCCAGCAGTTTAAAAGGACTATATTAATAGCTTTCTATATTACTTGCTGTATGTGCAAATGTGGAAAACAAATTAATACCCTGTAGTGAAGACTTGCCTATGCATTAATTTCTCCATTGAAAGTTTTACTTGGTATTTCAATAGACCTGGAAATGTGTTGTAGCGTTGAAACAAAGATGGTAGTGAAAATGTTTTGAAATAACCTGTTTCTTCTATGAGAGGGTACACTAGCTGAGGCAGGAATAAAAAAAAAAAAAAAAAGAAAAAAAAAAAGGTAAATAGGTTAAATTTTCTTGGCTAAGAGGAAAAAATAATGGGGAGATCAGTTACTGTAAAATATCACGACCATTGTAAAGCCTATGAAGTCCAGTGTTGACTTTTAACATTGCACCCTTAAATCAATTTAATCTTTTAAATGCTAACATGGGGCCTGACCTTCCCACTGACTTCACTGAGTTTAAGAGACAGTAACAGTAATTTGCAAATTTCTAATTGATTGATTCTGTGACATCTTTATGTTGATTGAAGTGTATGGGTGCCACTCATCCAATAACAGTGCAGCAAGAAAAGTGGATATAGAGAATCGAGGTTTTTGAGTTCTGAAAAGGTGACTTACTTCTAATCAAGCCATGCTAGAGCTAATAGAGATGATCAGACTGGAATAAGGTTGGATGGGGAACACTTTGATAAAATTATTTCTGAGTTTACTTCAGCAGAAAATGGGTAGAAAAAGTTATCTATTAAAAAATCGATGAAGCATCCTTGCACAGTAAAAATCTTATGTTTTCCTCATGTTGCTTTGAAGAATATATTTGACAGATTTTACAGATATTATCTTGAAAGACTCTCCAAAAAAGACTCCTCTTAGCTGCTTTTCATAATCCAACCCCCCCAAATTCATTTACATATTCAATTAATAAGTTATTCAACCATATGGTATTCCATTGTTAAAACATAAATTAGTAAAGACATATTTCTTCAGGTCAAAACACATAAACCAATGGCATGGAAAAATTCTTTAAAGTCTTTTCAGAAAACTGTCGTGAGAGACCATAACAGCATTTCAATACAACAAATTGAAAACCTCACAGGGCTTTATTGGTGGTTAAACACTGGAACAAAATTGCCCAGAGAGGTGATGAAATTTTCATCATTGGAGACATTCAGATCTTTGCTAGAAATAGCTTTGAGTACCCTGCTCTAGTCAGACCTGTTTTGAGCAAGGAGTAGGATTAGATGATACTGGATGGTCTCTTCCTAATTAAATTATGGGGCTTTTTTTATGGTTCTGTCATAACCCTAAAGATCTAGAGTGGGATTGCAAAGTATTAGTAACTGAAGAAGTTTTGTGAGACCATGGAGGCATCTTGAGAAGAAATACATGCCCTGAAGGTGAAAGAATGTCTAGGAACAGTGCATGTTATGTTATGCTGTTCAGGGCAGCAGAGAGAGCCAAATAAAAAAGCTTTGTGGGCTGTGACTGAGTTAAAATTTAGATTAGTTTAGTTTAGTCTTGTTATGCAGGTATTACTCTTCTGCAACACTGATCATTAAAGGAGATTTCAGTCTGTTGTAATGTAAATGTTTTCTGTGGAATACCATAATCAGATATTTATTAGTTACAGCCTATATAAATCAACAATTATTAATGCAAATTTCTGAATATGGTACTGCTATTATTCTCATTCATATATGGTTTGTAATTTTGTTATGTTCATATTTATTAAATATTATTCAATTTACATGAAATAGAAATAAAAGGCCTTTTTCTGTGATAGTAACTATTTCTTAAAATAATAATCTAATGTAAACTGTAATGTCTCACTACAAGTTATGACTTAGACAATATGAAGAATTATTGGATAATCTAATCTTAGATTTCATCATTTATCCATGATACTACATTCAAATTTACCTCTACTATTCCTAGTATGTTTCCATTTGGGAAAATGCCTGGTTTTCTATTAACAATTTTTTTTAATATTTCTTCCTAAAAGCATGGTTATATATTAGCCCCCAAAAGTAAATAACTAATTAAGGACTCCCTAATTTATCCCTTTCTCTGCCTTATAGGTTTTTTAAATGTAGCTGATTTGATGAATGAATATCATACACTACACTGTTACATTGCTATACTCCTAATAGTATTTCTTAATGGAAAAATGCTGAGTAAGAAGTTTAATGAACAGAGTTAAAAAACGGTTCTTGAAACTGAGACAGGTTTTTTTTTGAGTTGGTTCATCCAGAGTAGTGAGCTGTAATCAATAGTTCAGTGTGATATTTTAGTTGTAGGCACCACAGACTGTTCAGCAATACCAGAGAAGCCTATCTGCTGGAGTGGGAAACCAGTTCATGAACACAGGTAGGATTCCTAAACCAAATGTTACTCCAAGTTTCTTCCTTCCTGCTACTCACAAATTGACTATTTGAGACTATATAAAGTGACTCACTAAGCCATTCTCAATGCCCTATATAGTCCTGGCTTTCTGAAGCATTAAAAACAAAGCCAAACAAACAGAATTGCTTCTTAAAGACAGACACATCTTCTAGTTAATTAAAAAGACTGATTAATCATATCTGAAGAATGACTATACTGAATTTAAAACCTCTGAGTTTCTAAAAATTATAGTACTGAAGATAACACTTTTCTGAGCTTTTTTTGCTTCTCTTTGCCTTAAACATTTTTGTTGGCTTTTTTTCAGACATAGAGTGAAGCTGTCCAAAGAACTGATACAATAGAGGAATACAATGTATTCAAGAAAAATAGTAAAATTTCTTCACATTGAGATGTCAGGTTTTTTTCCAAGTGACTGACAGTGCGAAATGAACAAGACATAATTTCTTGACCAGAGCAGCTATTCTACTGAAAATTCCTAGAAGAATGGTAATGACTACTGGGACTACAGACTTCTAAGGAAAAACAGTTTCCTCCAGGGAGCAGGATCAATCGTTCTTCACATGTAAAGATTTCCATGCAGTGTGTGGGCAGATAGTAATTTCACAGAAAATTTTGAAAGAGTGAGATTCCTGGATCTGATTTACAGTCCCATGGAATTACTGAACATTTCATTACAGTTCAAACAGCATATGTTCAGGAACTTTCCTGGCTAGGCAATCTTTAACCTCAGTCACTGCAGGCTATTTCTGTCTGTCTTTATATCACAAGCTTTCCATCTCTAATGAAGCAGAACACTTTCCTCATTGACAAAACTGATCTGTGAGATGCTGTGAATTATACAGTGGTTGAAGGTTTATAGAACATTTATTTTTGTTAAAAGGAAGAGGACATTGAGGTAATTATCTATTCAGCTCTATTAAGCTTCTATTTTTCATGCACCTTAGCTTACCAAAGACGTTTTTGCAAAAAAAAAACACCCTAATGCCAATCACAGTGGTTTCATGGAAACGAGGTCTTTTCAAACAAGTGTGGTACCTTTTAAGGAAAATTATAGGTCCACTTAGTAAAGGCTGCTAGTGCATACTTCAGTTCTTCATCACATGATATCTTGATTTGAGAGCTTGCATTGTATGGAATGAAGGAAGTACACATCAAACAGGAAAATTACTCTGACAGAACTCGTAATAATACATAGTTAAATATTCTCTAATGGGACTCATATTTAGCCAGCCTGCCTTGGTTTGATTCTGTTTAAAATCCTTGTCAATAGTCTTGTAGGGCCACAAAAATAAAAGAAAGACTAGAAGACAAGGTCACAAATTAATAAATTTGCAATTTATTAAAAAGAAAGCTGAGACCTGATTTGACTGTTTAGTTATATATATTCACGGTTAGAAGAGAGATTTGAGAGAGAGTTTTTCAACCTTACGGAAAAGGAATGACAAGATGCAGTGAATGCATGTGGGAGTTACAAGTTCAGCCTTGGAATTAATTAATGTGGTGTAATTCAAATTAAAACAGCTACTGTGAGAAAATGTGAAATCCTGTGTACATAGGAGGTGAGACAAGATGATCACAGGGGGACATTATGGACTAGAAGTTCACACAAATGCAGCTTTTCTGATGAAATGCAACATAAAAAATGGTGTTTTCAGTATAAGCTGCATATGGTATATTGTTTATTGTAAGTGAAAACTACAGGGTATTTCCCAACAACATCATTTATTTCAGATTAAAGAGAAATATGTAATATCTTAGGATTGGCTGCACATACCAATTATTCTACACAAATATTTTGAATACTTATGAATATATCTTAAATGTTTTCCATTCTCTTCTCTTCAGATGTTCCATAATAGCAGCATTGATATTTCTATACTTCAGGTTACATATGGCCTTCTGACTTTATTTCTGAGATGATGTAGTTTAGTTTCATTAGATGATTTGCATTTAAATGGTATTGAAAGCTTGTGATATAAAGCAGAACTTTTAATATTTCCTAAGCAGGAAGTGAGGTGCATGATGCAAACCATGGATACAGTCCTGCATGCCACTCCAAAAAAATCTTAAGAGTATCAGTTGAAATGGCATACTCACTCAGTTCTTCCTTGCTCTTTCTCCCAGTTAAATCTCTTGGCACATAAGTACACGTCTTAGATTAGGTTCTGTGTAAGTGAGAGACAGTCACAGTCTTTTCCTGAAACTCTCCCCAGAACACATTATGGTGAATCAGCTATTTTTTAAATTGTGGCCTTTCCAGTTAGCTAGCATAGTTCCCAGAAGGAGATCAATCATCTGAGCCCATCATCTTCTGAGAGCACATATATTTTTCTTTTTTCTTCTGATCACCCCCAGAATCCAGACGCTTCTCCTGTGCTTATGTCCTTTGAACTCCCTTGAATTCTGACTGGCTTGGCACTTGGCTGATTTAATACATGGCATTTGCAAGATTTTTATTGAGCGTTTTTTTTTGTAGTTTTTTGGAAATGCTTCTGAAATATTGAGAACGCATCACAGAAAGCACAATTCATTTTGTAATTTAGTGGACACCCCTAAGTTCCTCTGCTGTGCACTCTACATGTACATGCAGGGACATACAATGTATTCTAGCTCAGTGTTGTGCATACTTGACACTTTGAAAAAAAAATTCTTGACATTTGTTTGTTTGTTTGAAAAACGAAAGTGAATGACACTTCAGAATAAAATATATTTTTATAACCATAATCTACTTACAAGGAAAGACAAAATAATTCCCTAAAAACATAAAAAACCATTAACCCTGAACAACAGAAGCTCAGTGCCTCCTCACTTTATAAACTCGAAAATGAAAAAACTGAAGCATATTTGGATTTTCAGGAGAATTACACTTGTCTAGAAATTTCATATAAGGATTTTTAACTAGGAACTTTTCATAAAGATGCTGCTATGCATTTTACTGGTAATTTCTTGTCTACTTACACTGCACAGAATATGCAAAAGATATTGCAAAGATATGAATAAACTGTTGTTGCAGTAGAAATAGTTGAGTTCTGTGAAAAACATTTCTATAACCATAATACTTGAATGATTTCATGGAGTCTGCCAGAGAAGGGGCTGGAATTTGGCAACTTTCAGTAATTATACTGGGACTGGTAAGTCAGATGCATGAACTTTGCAGAGAAGACAGCAGTGGAAAGAGCTGTTCATTTTCACCTGTATTTACAATAACAAACAAGCATTAAGGTGGACAGATTGTTTTGTATAAAGAACTGTTTTCACAGAGGCAGAATTATTTTTTTTTAATTATTTTTTTTTTTCATGAGATGTTAACCCTCTCTTTGGGGATAAAAAAAATTCATTACTGATGTGTTTTCTTATTCCAGAGTGTTCCCTCACAACTGGAAAAGCAGGTTTTCTTCTCATGATCCAAACCCATGCCCTGCATCAACACACATTGCAATGCATTTCTGTTTTCACAAAAGCTCAGGATTTGAAAAGGTTGACTGAAAGCATTATATTTGGGAGAGATCATCTCACTATTATGTAGGTCAGGAAACAATCCATGCTTTTCCACTTCCCCCTTGAACTGCAGCAAGTCTGTCTCCATCTGGCTAGATTTTATGGCTTGATCTTTAAGCAAATACCATAGGTCCCTCCAAACAACAGTAGAAGGCCAAAATCATCCTCCATCAAAGAGAAGAATGGAGTGTAGCCCAAACTAGAAGGATGTAGTTAGGGAATGAACACCAGGCACCAGCACTTCTTGACTTGGAACTACAGCCTGTGCAACGCAGTTCCTGGACAAGATCTGGTGTGGCCTCAAGTGCAACCACAAGAACATAGTCATGGGCATTTCCTAAGATCCTGTGATTATGTGGCTTTTGTAGTAAAGGAATACCTATGAATACATAAAGTGCAGGTTTAAAAGAAATGTTTTTTATTTAGGAAAGGTTCTGTGGTGAGCTGGAAATGTCTACCAAAATGACACAAACATCTGCAGATAACTGTAACTTTTCAATAAAAACTGTATTTCCTGAGGAGGTGTAAACTCCTGCTAGGAGAAGCAAGAACAGAATATCATTAAGAATACCATAAACAAACATCTCAATAACTTGAAAGCATTGCAGTGTAATTCTCTCCTGGATTTTATATTGCAGTTTGGCTCTGTGTATAGTACTCTCAAAGGGTTTGATTACGCAAGAGGATAGACATCCTCTCAACCTAATGCTTTTCATAGGAGGTAAGAGTACTTACAACTTTCCAGGATTGAGTGATTTAGAAACACACTCCTAATGTTTTTTCTTATTGTGTATGGCACTCATTTTTATAGCCATAAATTTGGCTGTTCTAAAAGATACTGATTCTCATCCCAGTGTATACTAGCTACATCAGAAAGATAAGCAACATGGAGATAGATTTTTATTATATATAAAACAAAAAATAACATGGAAATAAATTGATATAAATTCCCTTAATAGATGTAAGTTGGAAATTTAAAAAAAATTATCAAAGCATAGAGGGTATGGTACAATTAAGTATGATCTGGTATAATAAAAGAAGTAACTTGTTTTCAGATGAAACCTTAACCTTTATAAAGCTTATTAAAATCTATAGGTACTTATAATAACCAGAACTGGAGTCAGTGACCCAAGAAATTTCTTGTGTGAGTCCTTTTCAGTCTAACAAGTATTTCTAAAACATTCTCAAGAGAATGCTTGAGAATGCTTGTCAATGAAAAAAAGCAAATCAGTTTTCTTTAAAGATAAATCTTTTTCTTGTTTCATTCATAAACTTTTTTCTTGACAAAGCTACTGTAAATATGTTGCCAGAAAGCATTTTTTTACAACCATTGCCTTACTTATTATATTGAATGCTATAATAGTTTTATTACAGGCTAAATCTGAAGTGAAATAGAATGGTAGAAATGTCACTGATTTTAGTGGGCTCTTTTTCATTACAAAGAAACTTGATAGCCTCTAAGCATGTGCTGTCTGTACCCTTCACAAGGCTTGCACCTCAGAGAGTATTCAAATATAGTTTATTTCTTACTCCAAATTTTAGAAGGCCACTCTAACCTTACATTGCCTCTAAGGATTGCCTTGTCAGTGAAATACTGACTCTAAAATGACTAGCAGACGCAAGCTGAATTAAATTAACTTTGATTTGCAATGAAGCCTATATGACTAATCCTGCTTTCACAGGTAGTGCTATCAAAGTCAGGTCTTAGATTAGTTGACTGGACTAAAAAATTCAGAGAAATTTGAGATGGCATTCACCCACCAGTGCCAGCTTCCGCAATGCTGCTTTTGTTGTTCTTTGCCAGTGTTGACCAAGCCGCTAGACTGCAGGTGGAAGGGATTTTAATCTCCATCTGTGTGACTGCAGTTTAATCTTGCAGCTTTTTCTGAACTCTCTAAAACACAGTATGTTCAAGAAGGATGTATTGGAAGCCAACAAAAAGAAAAAAATACAGGAAAGAG
>NW_009970716.1:1371519-1384927 GCF_000747805.2 Chaetura pelagica
AAGAGTGGCAGAACACCCTAATCTCCTTCTCTTCCCTCCTCAGCGCCATATTTGTACGTTTCCCTGTACCCAATTTTCCCTGTTTCTACAGTAGTTTCCATTTTAAGCAGCAGTAGATTCCATTTAAAGCTCTGTTGCAAAAAGCATTTTACTGTTCAGCATCATCAGCTCAGGATATTGCTTTTATTTAAGAATGAAAAAAATAATTCTCCAATGCACTGTTTCTCCTGATGAGGGAGCCTATTTCTTTTGCCCAGGGCTTACAGACACACAGCATAAGTTGCAGGACTTTCTAATCTTACAAGAAGACATGAGTCAGCTCTTCTGTAGTTTATTGCAATGTATGAAAGTGGCCTAAAGCTCACTTTGGATAACTAACATTCAGTAATATTTTCCGCATGATATTACCACAACTACTGACAACCTCAATGACTGAAATCAGACTTTGTTTAGACATAAAGTTGAAACATTACAAAAATGTGTTTTTTTTGCAGCTTGGTTCTGATTCCTAGCAGGGAACTACAGAAACAAAAGATAGTCTCTTCCACTAGAGGAATTTGTTGAGTTTAACACATAGAATGTGACATGTCCAGCCTGATAAATGTTTTGCCTTGTTTGTAATGATGGCAGCTGCTCTTTTGCTTTCAAGTCATGACAAGAAAAAGAAAACTCTGAAATTCTCTCATTTATTTGGGAAAAATAATAGTTTTAACACACTGTTCTGCTTTTTATGATTCAGTGAAAAGAATGCAAAAACTGGAGTACATTATGATAAAAATCCTATTTAGAAGAGTAATGGACAAATAAAGTATTCAAATTTATACAGTGCCCCAGCTAATACATTTATTTTTTTTTAAATTGTATTCTTTGATCCCCAGAACAGTGCTTGCTTACAACATATGAGTCAAAAAGACTATAATCTGCTTGTGCATATCAATAAACACATGATAGAAGATGGACCGTAATGTTTGTTACTGCTACAGCTTTTTAATTGCAGTTTTATTGACCTTGGGCTCAGAACTGAGCTGAACTAAAATTGGCTGTACACGCATGATTTTCCTTCCTTTTTCTTACATGTCACATCTTCAAGCTTCTGTATCTCCCTTCTGGCTCAGAGCAGGCAGTGACCGCTACAGTATCTGCAGGCTTCACTCTTCCTTGTGTGTTCTCCATGGGCATGCATCTATAGGCAGATGTGACACATGCCAGCTCTTGAGGCTTCTGAGATTTCAGTCTGATCCCATGTAAGCAATTTAGCTAACTGGTATACACAGCTTATCTCTGCTTTAGCACCTTTTTTGACACTAGTGTTTTGAGACTTGACAAATACTGGAGTAAGAGCTGTTCTTTCTAGTTGCACTCATAAAACCAGTCAGTGCATTGCTGGATTTCCTTGAGCTTCTCTCGAAGCTGTAGGGCTGTGCATGATGGCAAGTTGTGTCTCCTGTTTCACAGATCTATCCGTCCTGTAGTAAAGTGATGCTCTACGCTTCTAAAGAATGAGATTCCTAAGTAATCTTCCCTTCACCTCATACTACAACATTCACAATAGCATATGCTGTCAGTGCTTCAGGTACTCAGCAGTGGCTTCCTCATAATGTGCTCTAAGGCTCACTTTCAGTCTGCTTGTGCCTGAAATCAAGCTCAGGAGTAACATACCACGGGTGTGGGCATTGGCTTCTTCTTTATGTAGACCTGTTCCTTTCCTGCGCTTGTCAATGTTCTACAGGCAAATGCAAGGATCCTCAGGTTTCATGGTAGTACCATTTCTGAAGCTCTTTCTGACACTGTTACTCAGCATAATTCTAGTTTTTCTGCAGTTTTTTCATACTTAAGGACCTGGCTTCTAACCTGTAACTTTTTAATTCTCTAAAAAATTAGTGCTTTGATCATTTCTCTCCCTGTGATGGAAAGCTGTTGCATCTTGGGCTGATGATCTCAAATTATATTTCTTAAATTGAAAATACCATAGATATATATTTTTTTCATATTCTTATTTAGTTTATGTTGGAATACTTCAATGGTATGGTAGTCTCATGGGGATTCAAAATGAATGATGGCTACTAAAAGATGTGGCAGAGATTGGCAAGGGGCAGGATGGTAATTTATACAAACATGTAGAAACAATCACTGAATTGTTACATCTTGGGAAAATCAAGTAACACAGTCTTAATGCTGATAAGATTTTAAATGTTTTGTTGTTTCTGATTTGATATGAATTGCCAGTGGGTTTTCTTACCACTATTAAAGTCCTGATTTCCTGTGGTAAGTGCAACAATTGCCTCTTCTTTGCTGGTTTACCAATTTCTCCTTAAGTGACTTGAGCTAGACTGCTAAAACTGCATTAACAAGTTTTGCAGTGGGAATAAGTGAAGCTCATTCTTAATGTCAATTTTGCTTATACGTGTCAATTTATTTGAATAGCATTTCATGTTTTAATTGTTTATATTTTCACAAGAACCCAAAACTTCTAATTAACTGACCACATAATTCCCCTAAAAACCCCTCCTTTGTTAAAATGTAATGTTTCCTAAAAGACAATTGAATATTTTGTGCATATCAATAATTCATTGAATTAAAGACTTCTTGAGTTCCTTAAGTTGTTGACCCATCTAATCAACTTTCATCATGCAAGAGTCATTGGTAGGTGTGGTTTATATAATGGAAGTTTGAAGATGAAATTTTTACCATGTGAGAGTCTGTGGACAAAATTCTCAATTCCATTACCCTGTGTCATACTCGTGTTATGGTAATTAGGCAGCTCTGGAAGGCAGATGAGCATAAGTGCTGCTTTGCTCTGAACTCCAGCACCAAATTTTATGCTGCCTTTTGATAACCTCATTTTAATATTTGCTTTTAGGCTTTTTATTCCCGTCTTATTAGTTGTCTGCTTATTCTCTGTTTCCTCACTGAGACCAAGCCTCTAGCATTTTCTCTTGACATATGCAGTGGATAGTGGAGATCATGTTGTTTCTGCAGTATTGTAGGCTTGGGGACATTTATTCAACATATCAGATCTTCTTTTTCCTTTTCCATGAAAGTTGAACCAGGAATAGTACGTACCGTTTGGGTTTTCAGTCTTCTGAGACAGGACAGCACAACCTCTGCACAACATATATTGCTGCTCTCATACAGCAATTTACACACACATATTAACCTCCTCTTATTCCCAAAGAGTGCCCTATTGAAGCTTCCCTTCTTAACAAGATAAACAGAATTGTCTTTTCTCTTTCTTTTTGGAAGTTCAAGTGCTTTGTATCACGGTGCAGAAGAGACTCAAACTGCAGGCTGGTTTAGGATGAGGTGATCACTGGTCTACAGTTGTCTATTTTTGTCTCTGTTGGTGCGTTATTGTCGTCTATGCACTGCTGAAGTGGCAATTGACACCTGCTGATATGGGAATTGATACATTTATACATCCTGAAGTTGTGGCAGGGAAGGTTCAGATTGGATATTAGGAAGAATTTCTATACTAAAAGAGTAGTCAAGAACTGGAACAGCCTGCTCAGGTAGGAGGTTGATTCACCATCCTTGGAGATATGCAAGAAACATTTAGATATGGCACTTGAGGGCATGCTCTAGTGACCAAAGTTGTAGGGTTTTTTTATGCATGTTTTTTGATTGGGTGTGTGCGTTTGCTGTGTTTGAGGGTTCTTTTGTGTTGATGGTTGGATTTGGTGATCTCAGAGGTCCTTTCCAACCGTGACAATTCTGTGATTCTTTGATTCTGCGATGCCTCTGTACCCTTCTCCCAAAGACTGAAGACAGATGAGGATGACCCTTGCTAACACTGACCTATTCACAAGACCAAAGGTATATATAACTAGTCAAAAAGCATGAAAGGTTTAACATAGGAAAAGGGCAATTGCCCTTTTCCCAGAAATCCTAAGATTTTTGTGCACTCTCAGTACGATCTTCTTCAGTTTTTCAGTTTCCTGTCTGCCACTCTGTCACTCTTTCAAGAGGATTTGGGTTAATTTTTATAGCAGAGTACCAAATATAGAAAGAGATTATGTTTTCCTTGAGAAACAGTAGGATATATTTAGTACTGTATGTTCATTTTAAAAGAAGAGAACAACCTTCCCTCCCCCTCTCAGACTTTACAATGAAACCAGATCTTCAAAACAATCTGCTCTTTCTCCTTGAAACTGCCAAGGGAAATAGAAGTAGTTGATATCAAGATGTATTTTCAGTGTTACTTTCAGCAACATCTTTGTAATTGGAGATGTAGGGGGTCTATGGTTTGTATACATAGGAAGAAGATATTTTTTAAGACTACTGTAATGTTTTAAATACCTCACCTCCTTTTCAGGGCTCCAGGGCTTGTTGTCATGGAAACAGAGCTGAGAACTAGAAACTGGCAGCTGAAATTGCCTCATCTGCTTGTGGCCGTGTCCATGTCTAGTCCTGCTTCCATGGAAACACATATCAGAGCAGCAAATGCAAGGTAATGTTTTCCAAATGCTGCCTTAAAAATAACCCTGTGTTTACTGCTGTTTTGTTTGTGATCCTCTCCACACCAGGTCTGTTTTAATAGAACTTTTCAAGACTGAAGTATTTACAAGTTTTAGATAACTAAGGGGGCAAAAAGCCCCATAAGAAAAATGTATCTGTCCTCTTTGATTTTTTTTTATTGGTACAATATGTTTTTGGGAGACAAACTAGTTAACAAACCTTGACCTGCATAGTTACATTAGCAACTGACTGTCAGAATTATTTTGATTAATCAGTTGTTCTTGTTGTTCTTGTTTATGCTGAGCATTTTAGAAGCTGAGGAATGATTGGCATGGTTTAGTTGATTAAATAAACCTCATTATTCTCCACTAGTACCCTGCTGTATCACCTGAATTAGAATCCCTCACAAAAGAAATTAGATTCAGGTCACATTTTAGTTTTCAAAAGAGCAGCAAAAAACCCAGATATTTTTCAATGTTTTGTTGTGTTTTTTTTTTCCTGAAAATTTTTAATCTACCCTCTTTGCAAATGTCTAGACTTTCAACTGTCTCCAGCTCTTCTGCTTTGACTTGATATATTAGAAGTCAGGAGGCTGACAGTGGCTTTCTGAAAAAAAGATGTTAAGTTTTGAGAAAGTTGAATAGGTTGCAGTGTGTTAAGTTCAAGTACCTGTTACCCTTTTGACCTCCTTTGCCAGGCATAGTTTTCTGTTTCAGACAGATGAGGGGCCATTTTTTATCCTTCACTGTCACAGCAAATCTTCTGGTGGCTAGAGAAAGGCTAGCAGAATGTTAAATTATACTGGAATAGAATAAATTTGTCAGGATTGCTTTGCTAACATCAATTTATTGTGAGACATAATGTGCTCTAAAACTTATATACTTCTTCTAACCTGCCATTAATCCTGAGGAAATGTTTCTGTCTCAGTAGTCCTTGCTGAAAAAATAATATCAATAGTTAGTCTTTGTTAAAAAAAAAAAAAAAAAAAAAAGTTCAGATAATGAAATAAGTAGCTGTGTATCAGAGCTTGAGGCTTTTGTATAAGATCAATGCTTTGTGTGGTAGCAAAGACATCATGTTCTAAACCCTGCATGTCAACTAGTGAAAACAGAACCCCGTTTGAAACATCCAGTCTTATTGTTCTAAAGCTTTCTGCAAAAAGTGGCTATCTAAAACTTCTTAGAGGAATGGGATCTACCACTGATTCATACTTTTAATACATCTCTTCTTACCTATCTGGTAGGTCTCAGAGGAATTGCTGAATGTTTTGAAGCAGTGAACACAGAAAAGAAAGCCTGCAGATTCCTCTGGGGCTTCCTGACCCACCAGAGTAGAGCACAGCATAATTGTGCTTTGGATTTAGTAACGGACAGAGTGACCTCAAATGTGTAGGCACCCAGACAGCTGTTAACTGTATGTGCACTATGTGCTGTGCTTTTCACCACTGACTCATTATAGCCCTCTTTTTTCTTTTTAACTGAAACAGATGTTACTATTATTCTGAAATTCTAAAAACATAGCTCTGGTCCTATAGGCTGTAAACAAGTTGCATTTCACAAAAAAAAAGAAAAATTCAGAACCATAATTGATGAAATTTATTTTTATTTTCCTTTTTTTTTTTTTTTGTGTGTGTTTGATATGGCTCTTGCTCACATCAGCAGTTTTATTTCATCTGGTTGTTAAAATTACTGAGAACTGCCATTCGATTTCTATGTTTCTGCTTTTTCAGAAGATTTTTTTGTATTTTTATTTATCTCTTTGTTTATTAAATTCTTGAAAGAAATGTCAAAAAAGAATCTGTGCCCTAAATAGCTAAATAATATGGTGAAAATTACATGTTCTCACTGTCTAAAAGAACAGTGAGAATTTTAACATCATCTTTATATTTGACCTAGAGATCATAAACCACTTCTCTTATACTATCTACCAGCCACTGACAATTTTTGTCTTCCTACTAAAAGGGAGAATCGCACATTTTTACAAGGACAGTATAAAATAATATTGAACTTTATTAGGAGATTTGCAAAGAAACTGTTTGTATCTCTACTTCTCTGTTTTTTCCTTTCTCTCTTGCAATTTCTGACAATTCAGTCAGAGTCTTTCTCTGTCGTGCTTGTCACATGCTGTGATCCTTCTTAGGCATCTGAGGGATTCCTTTTATACTTAAAACTATATATATATAAGATACATGAAAAACAGATTCCTTGAGCACTTGAGTTTTGTGCCATTCCACATACAACACTTAGGCAAGTTCTTTAATGACCTAATTTTTAAGTGTGCAACACAGATTTCAATGTATACATTGAGAAGAGAGAGGAAAACCACTTGAAAAATGGGATGCAGAACAATATGCTCACAGGATACTAGGCACTTGCTCAAACTGAGAAGGAGGTTGCTCAAGGATATCAGTGTAAAAAGCTAAAGGTTTGGTGTATGGTTTAGCAGCAGTAAAGGGGACTTTTCTAAGTATGAAGTGCTGGAGCTCGTGAGAAGGTGTTGAATATATGTAATGGAGATAGATACTGCTGCTTATTCTGACTGCACATCTTTGCAGTTGAAGCTTCTTCTTCCAAAACTAAAACATCACCAAAGGAATTTCTTGCCTTTTGTTACTTAATTAGGTTGAAATTAATATAGAGAAACTGGATATTGCATGAATGATAATAGCAATCAGAGTAGAATGCTATTTGGGAAGTTTCTCAGTGCTATTTATCCTGCTTCAAGCCATCTGGAGGCATCTGAATGTGCCATTGGAATAATTAAGAAATATCGAGAACAAAATCATTTTAAATTAATTTTAATGACAAAACTAATTAGTAGACCATTCCCATAACACACAACAGTCACTGCATGTTGCTTAATGTGTCACAAGTGAGATCACTTTTGAAGGATAAATTACATACTTTGCAAATTCATCTTTCAGGATTTTTATTTTCAATTCTAGACATTTATATATATATATATTTTGTGATTAGTGTGTCTGAAATGCATGCCATATTTGTTGTAACAACAGCTTTTATATATTTTGCAAAATAAAAAATGTAAACCTCATTCATTTCAACTAGAGGTTAGGACAGTTAAAGTATTTCCTTTACTTAGTTTTGACATTTAGAAAATCTAAGCTGCAAAGTTATACACCTTTTAATGGGAAATATTTGATCATTTATAGAATGTGTTCCTTTACATGCAGCCAAAAACAACTGGGTTCTGGGTTCTTCTAAATCATTCCTGGTGGCAGCTAGTTGAAGAAAATAATGGAATCATAGAACGTCTTGAGTGGGAAGGGATGTCTAAAGGTATCTAGTCCAGCCTCCCTACAATAAGCAGGGACATCTCACACTAGAACAGATTGCTCAGAGCCCCATCAAGCCTGACCTTGAATGACTCCAGGGATGGGGCCCTCACCACCTCTAGGGAATCCTCAGAGAGATGGTCATACCAAATTAATTTGTCTGAGCTTAAGCAATGACTTTGGAAACGAAACTAACAGCTTTATAGAAGGCAGAGGTACTGTGCTCATTTGTTTTTCTTGTGTATGTGCTTCTTTGTACCTACATGTTGAAAGAACAACCTGAGCAGGACTTAAATCTATCAGCACTTTGTATATTCATTTCTGTGCCGAAAGCTAGTAACAGTGCAACATTTCTGTAGAGCAAATGAAGGCCTAAGAGATCTGATCTATTTAAACAAGACATTTAAGCTCGAGGGTTTTAGATAGCCACATCGAAGTATGTTTGAGCAGAGCCAATTGGACTAGACTGCATTTAGGTAATTTAAAAAACTAAATTGATAATAGAATGATCATAGAATCTAGGAATGGTTTGGATTGGATGAAACCTTAAAGATCATCTAGTTCCAACCCCCTTGCATGGGCAGGAGCACCTCCCAGTAGACCAGATTGCTTACAGCCTCATCCAGACTGGCCTTGTTACCTTTCAAGGACTGGGCATCTACAGCTTCCCTGGGCAACTTGTTCCATTGTCTCATCACCCTCACAGTGAAGAATTTATTCCTAATGTCTAACATAAATCTCTCCTATTCCAGTTTAAAGTCTTTTTCTGTCACTATATGCCCTTGTAAAAAGCCCCTCCCCAGCTTTTCTGTAAGGCCTTTCTTGTACTGGAAGGCCACTGTAAGGTGTCCCCAGACTCTTCTCTTCTCCAGGCTGAACAACCCTCACTCACTCATCCTGTCTTCATAGGACATGTGCTCCAGCCCTTTGAACTTACTGCAGCAACTGTCATGTTGGGACTCCCAGAACTGGACACAGTACTCTGGCTTGTCAGAGGTCAGTGGGGAAATTGTTTCCCTTGACTTTACTCATGATATAAACTCTACATATCCCACCAGAGAATACATGTTGTTTCTTTTGTGTGGATGGAAACAAAATTTCTGTGTCTTTAACTCACTGGTCAGGAATGAGAGAAATAAAATGGCATGATCTGTGCATGAACTGCTGTATAAACACCAGTGTCAGTTCAAGACACCAGCATCTTTCAGCTGTTTGCTGCTTTCCCTCTTCTGGATTTCTGAAACAACCTTTATAGAAAATCCAGATTGACCTGAGTGATCTGGGTGAAACACACACATATAACATGCCAATCTCAGCTTGAGCTCAGCTATGACCCTTAAAACTGGTGGCAAAAGTATTGGACAACACCTTAGTTAACTTTGACAGCAGCAACCATTTGCCTGTGACATAATTCTTCTGTGTGGTTAGATGAGTGTCAGGGAAGGTCAAGGTTCAGTTACTTTTGCCATGTTTAATTTCTGAGCTCTTTGTCACTTTTTAACTAAAAAATATAGTTACCTGAGTAGAAGAATTGCTATCTCAATTACAAGAAAACTACTGAACATTTTATGAAAAAAAAACAGAAAAAGTAAAAGAAGTACTGTATAATTTATAGATGTATTTTAAAAATGTATTTTATTGAAGAAAACTCAGGTAGGTATCTGCTGTTCAGATGTATCTTTGTTGACACAGCAAACATTGAGTTATTTCATACAAAGGAAAAGATTGCCTTAGTGTATTATCAGGTCAGATGTATTGGAGAGCAAGTTGCCCTGATTCAATCTTTTCAAACATGATGCTATTTATGGAGTAATCAATCTGGATAGGCATGATCAAATAAGAATGCAGCTAAGCTGAAAAGAAGCATTTTTTCATTTATTTTGTTTGTTTTCTTTTAATGGAAAAGAAAGCAGCTATTCTTTAATTTTGCTTTACCAAGAGACTTGTATTGGTAGCCTTGAGAGAATTCTATGTAGAAGATGTATAGAACCATAAAAATGTTAGTTTATCACACACACAAAACCCCCAGAAAAAATGCTGGTCTTTTTTAATTTTTCAAATGTATGAATTCTTTCCAGCTATTTCTACAAAAGGTTCATATGAGGAATTATCATCCTTTTGTTAACTTGTAAGCACTTCTTTTGTCTACTTTTTAACTATTTTATTAACTTCTACTCCTTTGATTGGAGAAATCTCAAAAATAAGAACAATTTTCAGTAATGAGAAAATAATCTATTTTTTTACTGAACTGAAGTGTACCTAATCAAATTTTCAATGAACAGTCTTTCCAATCACCCTTGAAGGAGGGGACTTGCCTGTGAAATTATAATGAAAAAAAAGTTGAAATGTGAAACTAATTTAAAATATGTATATATATTCTATGAATCTAATGCTGGAAAAAAAAGATCCAGTGGCTTATGAACCACTCAGATACAGAATAACTCATGTTCTGGCAGTGAGATACATGCTATTCTTTTTTGCTTAAACAAGCCCTCTACCCAACAATAATCTATTCAGTTGTAGTGAGCCTACACTAAAACTGCTACTAAATTTTATTCATAGCAATTTATATAGTGCTGTGGTTTAGATTTTTGAGCAAAGCAGTGCTGATAGCACACTATAATACTCCAGCGTTTGCTGTCCAGTGTTTGCACAAAATCAAGATCCTCACTTCTGCCTCCCCAGTGAATAGATTAGGGGCTGCAGAAGAGACTGCAGGGAGACTCAATGGGACAGATGACCTGAACTGACCAAGGAGATATTCCATACAATATGATGTCATGCTCAACAATAAATGCGAAAAGAAGGGGTCTAGGGGGTTACCTGTCTTTTGCACAGGAACTTGCTATTCGTAGGAGGTGGTGAGGGGCTGTGTTTGCATTACTTGTTCTGTTTTGTTTTCCTCTCTTTCCTGAAAACTAAACAGCAGTAACTTGGCAAGCAATGGTCGTCCACTGGCTCAGCAAAGGATTTTTTGTGTCTACCTCATCCCACTACACCATGATTCATCAAATGCTGGGAAACAGCTGATATGGTTACCTGGACATCTAGTGCAGTATAACATCTTTAGGCTTCAGAAGACATCTGCACAGTGACAGCATATCTTGTGAGATATCTGTATCCTAAATATCTACCTTGAGTCTAAGTGGGATACTGTGAGGCATGTAATGTCTTAGTATGTCTATGTTTAGATATCTGAATCATCTTCTAGATATTTAAGCTTATAGTCAACTTCTAACAATACACTACCAGATATCTACTACTAGGGTTCTGCTTTTAACAATAGAAACTGCACTTAAGACAGAAATCTTCCGATTTGAAAACATCTTCTGCAAAACAGTCTCAGGAAAAACAAAAAACATTTATATGAAGGCAGGTGGAACTGTATCAATTGCAAAGTTTCTATTTATTTCTTTCAGGAAACAACATTAGCCAAGTTGTAGTCCCCATCCAAAGGAAAAGCAATGTTATTTCTCCTGCATGTATTTGAAGGTGATTCAGTTTGATAAGTCATAACTAACAAAAGTAATGTCTTTAAAAAAGAAATTAACACCGAGAATTCTAATTACAGAGGTAAAGAGATCATTGTAATTTGTGAAAAAATAATAATTAAAAAAAAAATAAATCACCCTCATATCACTGTTCCAGTTCCTCTTATAGCACTGGTAAAATAGAAATTATGTATTCATTATGGCTACTAAGAACTACTGCAGTGACTGTTATTGTTATCACAGTCTATCTCTTATCTGAATGCACTTACAAAACTCACCAATGAAAAATGCAATAGTACTGCAGAGCTTTAGTGCCAGCTGTACTGGAGCTTTTACAAGTGATGGTGAAACATTTAGTCAATTTGGTGAAAGATTAATAATCACAAACTGCAAGTGCAGAGATCTTTCACTAAAAAGTCTTTAAATGTACCTGAGCAATTATCTTCTCTTCACTGCAAGCATTTGTTCATTTTGCCTGCTAATATAATGCATCCAAGGAAATCATATACTTTTAAACTGATACTACACTTAGGGTTTACAAATAAATGAGAAGTTAAGCAGCATTTGCAAGCACTTATCTTCTCTGCTAAATCATTGGGTGTCAGGCTGTAAAATGTGATGAAAAAAAAAGACTGGAAATGCTGAGTTTATGTTCTCACCTCGTCTTATATCCCTGAAGTCTTAAGCCACAATACAGCAACCCACTTTGTTTATTTGGTTCTGGTTTACTGGGTCTTAAATATGTGCAGAATGAATTTGTTCACTTACCTAAATCTCACTTTCAAGTGCATTGAAAATCAAGTTTAGATTTTAAGACCTTTATACTGATTGTGAACATTTGTAGAATGAAATACAACACACCTTCACTGTTGGCTAGCTTTTGTTGGTTACATGTATCAAGAGCAGATTTCCTCTTGCTGTTATTTAGGTGCTTGATATGCTTACAGAGACATAAAAAACACTTTTCAAGCCAAATGGTCAAATGCTTGGTGGCCACAAAATCTTTTAACTTCATTGTTTCCTTCAGATTATCTATGCTTATTATCGAACTTTATGCAGAATAGAAACAGAATGGTTTGAGTTGGAAGGAACCTCGAAGATCATCTAGTCCCAATCCCCCTGCATGCATACCTGACTTCAGATTCTCTAATCAGAATTATCATTAACTGAAGGAGTGTAGAAATGTAGCTTGTTTAGGGTCTTCCTTTTTTTGTATTGTTTTTTTTGTTGTTGGTTTGGTTTTGTTGTTGTGTTGTTTGGTTTTTTTTCTCTTTGTTTATGTGTTTATTTTGGTTTGTGTTTATTTTTAGGTTTTTGGTTTAATTTTATGTTTGTTGATTGGTCAGTTTGGGTTTTTTTCTTTGTTTGCTTTTGGTTTTATTTGATTTTTTTTTCAACTTAACAAGACTTTACCTCTCTTACAAGTTTTTCAACATGTATTTTAAGATTGAATGACTCACACTCTGGTGTTCCCATTTCTCACTTTGAAAACCTGGATGGGGGTTCAGACTAAAAACTTCCAGGTTGCTGCAGATAGGCAACATGAGTTCAGTCTTTCATGGTTTAATGCATTCAGTGAAGTGGAGCCATGAAACTATAGAACAATGAGGGCTTCCAAAACTATCTGGTGTTTCTAACCCAATCTTATTACAGTCAGGTGCATAAAATGTTATCCAAAGCTAGTCTAAATTTTCTTTTGACTTGAAAGACAAAAATCTGATGTACAGTTATGCTGAGAGCTGCAAACTGCCTGGTCTTGCCCCTATCTAGATTATCTCCTATGGCTCCATATTGGCAGCATGTGTGAACATATGCAGTCATATAGTTCAGATGAAGCATCAATATTCTGTAAGAGAGAATATTTCTTCCTACAGTGCCTGTAAGCAGATGGCAGGTTAAGAACATATATGATACTTTCCCTTTTCTTATCTCACTAGCTGATGTATATGACTATTTAGTAACATTTACTGGATCTCCTGTCAAAATGCTTGTGCAGTCTACTCTGAATACATGTAAATGTTCTGCCTCCAAAATTTTCCTGGCAAAGCATCTCACAGGTCTGCCACCCACAGTATGTAAAAGCATGTATTGCTCATTCTGAGCCTGACTTCTGTCGGCTTCAGCTGATGGCACCTAGGTCTTGCATTAGAAGAAAAAAAGAGCAGTCTTT
>NW_009970716.1:1385123-1386536 GCF_000747805.2 Chaetura pelagica
TTTCCCTACTCACAGTCTCTACATCAGGCATGATTTTTGCATTATTTCCTCCAAAGAAATTTCACATTCCTTCTGAGGAAGTTATTCCATATCATTTTTTTTGCCTTCTCTGAACCCTTGTCAGCTTTTCTGTGTCGTTTTTGAGGAGTCTAGAGATGCACATGTTAACTGGGGTGTGCATGAACTGTGATTTTGTACAGTGACATAATGATGCTCTTTTCTATTTCTGTATTCCTTTCCTCATAATGTCAAATATATGAATCATTTTTTTCACTCCTAGTAGGGATTGAGCTGGTATTTTCATCTGTCACAACCACAAATACTTACTCCAGTGGCGACAGTCAGTACAAACCCTATCATTTTATGTGTGAAGCTAGGTTTGTTTTTCCCATAGACATTACTTTGCATTTATCCCAAGAGAATTAGCTGTTAAATTAATCTGCTGTTTTATTACTCAGGCATTTTTTTATGATCAGGCTGCAGTTCTTCAGAGTCATCCTTACTGGCTTGACCTTTGAATTTCTTTATTTTGTGCAAACATTGTCACCTCGTTGCTCACTACCTTTTCCAGGTCATTTATGAGTATGTTGAACAGCTGAAGTCACAATCTCTGTGGAATACTGCTGGAAACTCGTTTGCATGTGAGATTCAATGGTTTATTTCTGCCTCCTTTCCTATATTTTAACCATTTATTTACCAATACTGCCTTTTCTGTTTTGTTTCCCCACAAGTGTTTTGCCTGCGACTTTATGAAAAACCTTTTGAATATCCAAATGGAGTACACTGAGTATATTATCCTTATCCACAAGTATTTTGAACTCTTAAAAGAACTCAAAGAGGTGTGTAAGATAGAACTTCCTGTCACGATCCGTGACCTATTATATCTCCTTATTGGAGTGTATTAACTTATCAGGATTTGCTGAGAGATCCACACGTGGGTATCGCCTCACACAGAGGATACAGGAACTTATGTCCCGACTTTTTTGAGTGAATAACTCGCTCAGTGCTTACTAAATTTCTAACAACAGCAAGGTTTATTGTGGGGAAAACAAAGCAATTTGGGGCAGGAGGTTCAAAAGGAGTGATTACAACACATTAAACATATATGGGTACACCTTAGTTACACATCTTATTCACGTGAGGGAAGCAGAGGGGAGGGGTATGCCCGAATGGCTGGATTATATTTTCCCCTATAAGCTGGGGTAGCCGGAATTGTCTCACCACGGCAGTGCAGGTAGGATGAGCTGGGTAGTAAAGAAGCTGCGGGCACTCCAAGCGCAGGTCGACCCCCCCCCACCACAAAGCGGCGGCAGTCGGTGCGCGGCTCCGGGACCGTAGGTGTGCAGACGCTGGAAACGCGGCGGTTGCAGCGGCGCTGGGACTTTTGGCAGCAGCGGCGGCGGGCAGGCAAGC
>NW_009970716.1:1386675-1401295 GCF_000747805.2 Chaetura pelagica
CGGCGGCAGGCTGTGTGTGTAGACGACCGCCTCGAACACACGAGGAGAGAGCGAGAGAGAGAGGGGCGTGTCGCGCTGCCTCTCTCATGGGGTTCTTCGGCGCCAGTTTTGCATTTCCGGGCTTTTCAGCCAATCAGATGGGACCTAGTCCTGCCCCTGCTTCCGGCCACGGCTCCTCCCCTGCAGCAGCTGCTCCCCCCCCACACACACACAGAGGGGGCTCAGCGCCGTGTGGAGACACTGTTTTAAGTCAGTTTTGTCAGCTGACTCAAAGGACATTTCATGTTCGTGTAAGGAAATACCTGGTCCTTCACACTTCCCTTTGTGGAAATAATATTCTTCCCAAGTTCCTTCCATTTATTCAGGTCTTAGATAGTTCAGTATCAACACACTATTAATTTACCTTCAAGTTTATAGGTCTGTACTTTCTTGGGTCTCCCTGAAATGTTTATTTTTAAGTATTATCACCACATTTGGCTTTCTAAAGTCTTCAGATACTAAGAGTTAGATGAGATACATGGTACATCCATAGTTGTACTATTTCATTCTTGAGTACTGTTGGGACTTGTGGGTGAATACCATGCAATGTTAATAATTTGTTAGCTTTCTTCTACTTCATCTTACCATGATCACCTTCTACTGGTACTAGTACTTCACTTCAGTTTCAGGTTGATCATTAATCCTCACCTCCTAGCCCCAAAATATCCTCAAACAGACTCTCCTCAGGTTTTCTACACTGAACAGAGCAAGAACTTACTTATCTCCTCTGAAGTGGTGTCCTTTCTGAATGTATTATCATTGTGGACAGCTCCAAAGACTATCTCTGTGCCTTTTTGCTTTTGTTGATTTTGGTGGTTTAGATTAGATTGCAGATTACATTTGATTCTGTACTTACCTAAGGGAAAACTCATCTGAATATTGTCTAGTCACAGAATCACAGAATCATAGAATGGGTTGGGTTGGAAGGGATCTTAAAGATCATCTAGTTCCAACCCCCCTGCATGGGCAGGGACACATTCCACTAGACCAGGTTGCTCAAAGCACTTGAACACTTCCAGGGAGGAGGCATCCCTAGCTTCCTTGGGCAACCTCTGGCAGTGTCTCACCACCCTTACGCTAAAGAATTTCATCCAAATGTCTAAGGTAAATCTCCCCTCTTTCAGCTTAAAACCATTACCCCTTGTCCTCTCACTACAAGTCCTTGTAAAAAGTCCCTCCCCAGCTTTTCTGTAGGCTCCTTCAGGTACTGGAAGGCATCTATAAGGTGTCCCCAGAGCCTTCTCTTCTCCAGGCTGAAGAGCCTCAATTGTCTCAGCCTGTCTTCATAGGAGATGTTCTCCAGCCCTCGGATCATCTTCTCCTCTGGATGCTCTCCAAGAGCTCTATGTCCTTCCTGTTTTGAGAGCTCCAGAACTGGACACAGTACTGCAAGTGGGGTCTCAGAAGAGCAGAGTAGAGGGGCAGAATCACCTCACTCGACCTGTTGACCATGCTTCTTTTGATGCAGCCTAGGACACAATTGTCTTTCTGGGCTGGAAGTGCACATTGTCAGCTCATGTTTTTTTCATCAATTAACACCCCCAGATCCTTCTCCTCAGGGTTGTTCTCCACTCAGCCTGTATTTGTGCTTGGAGTTGCCTCAACCCAGGTGCAGGACCTTGCACTTGGCCCTGTTGAACTTCATGAGTTGGCATGGGCCCATCTCTCAAGTCTGTCCAGGTCCCTCTGGATGGAACCCCTTCCCTCCAGTATGTCAACTTGTCATCAGCAAGCTTGCTGAGGGTGCACTCAATCCCACTGTTCATGTCACTGACAAAGATGTTAAACAGCAGCAGTCCCAGTACCAACCCCTGAGGAACACAACTCATTACTGGTCTCCACCTGGACATCAAGCCATTGATCGTTACTTTCTTAGAGTGACCATCCAGCCAATTCCTCATCCACTGAGTGATCCATCCATCACATCTGTATCCTTCCAATTTTGAGACCAGGATGTCATGTGGGACAATGTCAAAAGCTTTGCACAAGTCTGGGTAGATGACATCAGTTGCTCTGCCCTTGTCCATCAACACTGTGGCATCATAAAATGCCACCAAATTTGTCAGGCAGGAAGATTTTGTGAAGGCATCTTGATTGCCACCAACCACGTCCACATTTCCCATGTGCCTTAGCAGACCCTGGCACATGGAGGATTTGCTCCATGGTCTTGCTGGGCACAGAGGTGAGACTGACTGGCCTGTAGTTCCCTGGGTTTTTTCCTGAACTTTTTGAAAATGGGGGTCATGTTTTCTCTTTTACAGTTACCAGACTGCCATGACTTTTCAAATATGATGCAAGTGGTATTTCAACTTCATCTGCCAGCTCCCTTAAGAGCCGCAAATTGTTCTTGTCAGGTCCCATGGACTTGTGCATTTTCAGGTTCTTTAGATGGTCTCAAACATGCTCTACTCCTACAGTGGGTGGCTCTTCCTTTTCTTTTTCCCAGTCACTGCCTTTGCAATCTTGACTTGGACAGTCTGGCCAAAGGACTTACTGGTGAAGACTGAGGCAAAGAAGTAATTCAGTACCTCAGCCTTCTCCATATCCTGCATAATGAAGTCTCCTGTTTCTTTCTGGAGAGGGCCCACATTTTCCCTGTTCTGCCTCTTATCAGTGATGTACCTGCAGAAACCCTTCTTATTACCCTTGATGTCCCTGGCCAGTTTTAATCTATCTGGGCTTTAGCTTTCCTGGAAGTTAGTTCGAATTTGAAAGTTGGTATCTGACAGTAATAAATTGCCATAGTATAAAGCACAATCCCTTCAGTAAGAAAAAAAACCTCCTCTTGCCAAATATCTAGAAAAAAATACACGCTTCAAAAATTGCAAAAGAAACTATTATGTGAGTTAACAACTATTTGAAGAAATACTGTTTTCATCACATATTGTACAATTGCTTCATCTAACAGTGAAGATTTTTATTTTAAAAATGATTTTCAATAGGACAGGCTACTCATATTAGTTTAAAAACATTCTGATGTCTTTGAAAGAGAGAAGAAAAAAAAAAAACAAAAACCTGTACCCAGGAAGAAAAAACGGAGAAAACAAAAGAAAAAAAGTGAATGTTATTAACTATGAAGAAAAAAATCGTTTTCTTCTAAACTCATCACTAAGTGTTTTTCAGTACTCCTCTTTACAGCTGTGCTCTGTATTTGGCAAGATATTACTGTCAATTCACATTCAGGACACACAACTTCTGTGTGTAAGATATAGTCCTATGATGAATTATGAATCCGTCTCTTTCCTTCAGGGTTTTATTTTTGAAATTTTTTTGTTTGTTTTTAAATATTTAATGTAAATGGACTTGGAGAAAAGTGTAGAAATGTCAGCTAGAATCTGCTTTTTGCATGCTGGGAAAGCCCTATATTGTAAGTCATCTTTCATATCCCTCTTGTTTCCTTCCTGTTGGACTTTGGAGTCCCTTGGAGCTGACAGAGGAATTTTCTCAACCTCCCAATCATTTTGAATCAACATGTTTGCTCTTTTACATCCCTGTGATTTCATATGGTTGCTAAATAATGTAGTGTCTCAAGCTGGCAGCCTCAGGAATAAGAATGCTAAGACAAGTGCCAGAATTACCTCTTTTCTGTAATAGAATAATGTGTTATCAGCTACTCCACTTGGAAAGAAATAGCTGTCAACTTAAAGTATTTTATATTAGAACTTCCCTACTGTCTTTAAGTGAAAGTTTATCTTTTCCCTCAAGAACAAGTTATTGAACTTGATGTTCTGGCCTCAGAAAGAGGTGGGAAAAAACCATCAGGTAGAATTGAGTAAGCAACATTGGTCTATATTCAGCATTAATTCTCAAAATTCTCTTAAGGGACTGCCTGTGCTTGAATGAGTAGATCAAGTTCTCTGGCAAAGTTAAATAGGTGAGTTCACTGACATTCCTGAAACTCTAAATCTTTATAAATACTCTGAATTTGGCATAGAACTAATGCAGGCCTTCACTAAAGCAACTGGATCTTTGGATCTCAGTAATTAGGATGACTTCAAGGAGGATATCTTATGGGGAGTTTCTTTCAGGAGCAAAAGTCAGACATTTCCTTCATAAAATACAGTTTGTTCACAAGTTTAGTTTCCTCAAGATCAGGAGAAATCTACAGTCAGAAGAAACTTCATGATTTGTAATTTAAGTCTCTGCCTAGTCAGTGCTTTGAGCAAAAGTTTTATTTGTAGGTAAGAGTTTTGTGGCGGAATTTTATGTTGTTTTGTTTGTTTGTAGTTGTTTTTTTTGTGGTTTTTTATTTGTTTGTTTGTTTGTTTGTTTTGTTGTTTTGTTTGGGGTTTTTTTGTTTAATTTAATTTTATTTTTTTATTAAGGTTATGTTGATGACTAAAGTTGCACTTTCTTGTCTTTATTACTCCATGTGCTTCCCTGGAGTTTCTGTTGCTTCTTTGAGACACGTGCCAGGAACTCAATCTACTCCTTGCACTGGTATTTCTTACTGAACCTCTTGTCGAAACCATTTAGCAGTGAAAAATTGCTCAGATGAAAACCCACCTTGTTAATGAACACTGGCTATGATGGCTTCTCAGTGCATGCAGATCCATAACAATTTTATGGAAATGATATAACTTTGTCATATAGGTTGATTTTTCAAGCATACTAACAACAACAACAACAAAAAAGTATAATTGTTGAGGTATGGTCCCTCGTTTTCACTCAGAGACCATGGTATTGTTACTCAGCAATGCCTTGCCAAAAATCTGAACTGTTACTTAAAGCTGCCCAAGGAGAGTTCTAGATATCTTAATTCAGCAAAAAGTTTTCCTAATCCATATCCTCAGTAGCTAAGAAAAACAGTTTGCTAACTTTGTTTCAGCCATTCCTTTAGGTACAGAGTATAGAAAGGATTATAAGTAAAATCTGTCTCTAATCCATGTTCGGTCTCATACATGCCACATTAAAGATGTTTATTTTCTCTTACAGATGATAGAGAAAAAGTATTACCAAATTCCCACCATGGTTCCATTTTTATGCTCAGCAGCTTGGCTTATTGTAGGCTCAATGCCTAAAATCACATTAACTGCTCATCTGTATCTCCCAGTTCAGACAAACTCTTGGCTCTATCATGAGCCAAGATGGGAGAAATGAGGAGTGTATGTTAATACACATACCTCGTACAACAGGGAGGGCTCTCCTTGATCTCTATGAGTTCAGTAGCCATATAGTGCATGCACTATTGATCAGTAAAGTGGAGAACTACAGGATGGTCTTCAGAGCTTGCTGGTAGAAGAAAAACACTTGGAAGTTCATGGCTGTCTCTTTTCCAAGTGAAACTAGACTTTGAGGTCTAGAGTCTACAGCATGTATGGACTGCTGAGTGCGCTGCTTGACAGCTTCTGTGTGCATGAGACTTCGATCCATGAATTCAGAACAGCTAGGCACTTGGCAACTGCATAACACTGTAGTCTTAACCTGGAAATATATGTAAAATTATGACAATAACATTAATAAAGACATTTGAAAAAATAAATGTTCCTTCTGTTAAAAAGAAAAATAGAAGTGAAGCACTGCAAAATGAAGAAAATGGTTTTGCAACTTTAAAGAGCTTTATTATACAAAGGTATTCATGAACCAGTATGAATCATGACATGACAACTGAGTTTTGTAATAGAAGACAAAAGCAATTTAAGAAGCAAGACAAACGAGCAATATGCAAAGCCTTTTGGAAAACATATGGATTCTTTAGTTTACATGGCTGTGCATCATGGTGCATTTTATGATTGCCAAGGAAAATTCCCAAATCATTTTAATACAGCCTTTCAGAATTTGTTTGAGAGATTCCCAGTGAGGAAGTACACTGTGACATTCCTCTCACATCACAGTAAGAAGGCTTGAAAGCAAAAAAAAAAACAAAACAAAAACACAAAAATGAATTATTGCAAATTTTAAAGCTCAAGAGTTAAAAATAAGAGATTGCAGAGGAACCAAAAGCTGAGGAAGGAAGCTCTTAAAACAAACTCATCTACCTACAGTAACCAACAGCCTAGGTACCTAGCTATATTGCATTCCACAAAATGAATTTCACAACCATTACTGAGTAGCTGGCTGAATAAATGAAAAGAATTACCCTGCAATCATGAAAGTCTGCATTACTGATGAAAAATTGAAGAGTTTTTGGAAGAGTTTGCAAAGATTTCATAGAACCCATCTTATAGCTTTGTCTTGGGATCACAGTTGATTTTGTTTCTTGGGTAAATGGAAGGAGGCTGACTAGTTCTGGAAGAACCCTGCAGACCCCCCAATAAAATACTCCAGCATAGTTTGTGAACAGAGGTCTGATGTTCAATACAATTAAAGGATCAAACCTTCCCCTTTTTCACTGACCTGAAAGGATACTTCTATATGGGATCTCAAAAGAAGCCTCGTAAGTATTTGTTGTTTAGCTCATTCTTGAATGTTCCTGAGTGTGTATACACAGTAGCTTGTTTGTAGTTTGTGGTGGTGAAGAGACCCAGGCTCCTAACGATGAGTATGTGCTACTCCTATGTAGGAGTAACTATCTTGAAAAGCGAATAGGAACCTTCAGTTGCTGCCTGTTGCCTGAGTGATGTAGAGGAGTTCAGCCATAGTTTGGAAATCGGACACCATTAATTCAGTCACTTACCTTAATCATACTGATTTCATACAAATAATTAGGGATTTTTTTGGTAGCTTTATCTATACTGTTTGGAAGCCTCTTTGTTAGTCCTAAACAAAGTTGTGGCTCACTAGCTGTCCCCAAGGACACACTCTTGGAAGAAACTAACAAATCACATTTCCATGGCAACACAGATTCCAGAGACTCTGCTACAAACAAAGGTAAGAATTGTTGAATACAGTTCATGGTCTTGAATAAACTGAGTCACTAGCTGTAGTAAGCCATGTGTCTGCAGAACTTAGCATTTTTTTTCCAATTCCTATCCTGTGGTTGGCAAAAGCAAGCAGGGATCACACCATGCTTCCTCAAACTGGGTACTTTTACCCACTTCAGGGATTCAAGGCCTAATCAGTACTGCCTGTATGAGCTCAGAAGGGAACACTTTTAATGCAGGCAGGTGGAAGCTTAGGCCAACAGTACCACAGACACTAGGCCTTGCAATTTTGCCCCCACTCCATCTTCTGCAGCTTAGAAAAGCTTTCCATATTTGTTTGGTATAGCTCCCTCTTCACGTTCCCACTGTCTTTTTTATTTCTGCAATCAGGTCAAATATTTTGTTTCCTGCCTTAGTAAATCCCCTCACTACAGAATTTCTAAGTGAAATATTAAGCCTCAAACAATAATTTGTGGCTTTAAAATGACACTTTCTGCCCTTCACTTTACTAAGCTATAACTCTCCTCCCAAGCCTTTGCCTGGCCGTTTAAACTGCAAGCTCTGCGGGACAAAATCTGACTGTATAGCTGAGTGATACCTGGCACAGTGGGATTTTAATATCATATCACTCCTCAGTCATAAAAACATTTACAATGTACTCATCATCTCTTCACAGACAGAGAAAGAGTTGACAATGCTGTCAGTTGTTCCACCTTCTTTCCCTCTGCCTTCACCTACCATTGAAGGAGGAAAATGAGTGAGGCGATACAAAAACCTCACAGACACCAGGCACAGGAGGCAGTCCCTGACCACAGACTTTCCCCAGCAAACGGTATTAAAAAGCATGTTATTTAGTACCATATATAATCTCATTTTCAAAATATTGCAAATGTTGCTGAGTGTACTACCTGTCTTGGTAAGTTCAGTGCTTAATGACCTGCACTTCTAGGAAGGCTATCTTAATTTCAAGACTGAAAATTACACACTTCTTCAAATTCCAGTTGCTGGATCTTGGCATGCCTTCATAATTAGCAAAAATGAAAAATTATTTGGTACTACACATCTTTTGTATGTATAGAAACACCTATAAACAGTAATATTGAAAACTCATTCACAGTCTTTCAAACACTGTTCCACTGTAATTGCCATTGCTGTCAGGAAATTGGATCTGTTTTTAAAACTTTACTTATTTAGTTTCACTCTCTACCCATTTTTTTCATTTTATTCAATTGTAAACAAGACTGAAAAACCTTTTAATAATTTCTGTCTCTTCCATGTTTAAGAGCCTTTCAAAGCTCAGACATAAAGTTATCTCTTCAACTTCTGTTTGAATGTGATTTATTTTTTTAATTTTTTTTTTTTTTTTTTCTGCCTCCTGGATAATTTGTTAGCTATGTAAGCATATTAGGCATATTTCTGTAATGGTATGTAGAGTCAATATCTGCCTATTTTGCTATCCTCTTCTATACCAAGGGGTCATAACAATATTTTTGGCATTACAGAATCTATCTTCTGCTAGTCATAAATGTTGATATCAAGGTTTCCTCTTTATTTTCAAAGACTGAATTTCTGTCCTGCTGTTACCATCTTTATAACTGAAGCTCTGAACTATTACCTCACCTTTGAATGTGTGAAAACACATTTTACTGCAATGAGACCATTTAGCAAGTCAACTTTGATCACTTTATAATAATATCTTACCTTTGTCTTTACAAAAACATCAGCCTTTGAAATCTGCAAGCTTAAACATAAAATGCTTAAATCACAACTTTATTCCCCAGCTAAAATACAATCTACTTAAAAATGTAAGCTGCATGTCCCTGTAGCAAATGTCTTGGAGAAATCTAAGTGTAATGCCAGCATGTGCATCTTTGTTATTCAAACATGTAATATCATGAAAAGGAAGAAAAGTAGTTGTGGGGAACAGTCCCTCTTCTTCCCCTCTATATAAGACTAAACAACAAATGCCTTTCAAGTCAGCAAAACAGGAGTGATGCCTTTTCACTGATTCACTCAAGGACAGAATGAGCAGGCCTCTTGCCCTACGAGATAAGTGCAGAGCAAAGAAGCAGCACAAGGGTCATAATAAGTGGCAGAAAAATAGACAATAGGTTAAAAACTGCCTTTAACAGAATATGTACCTGGTCAATGGTGATTGGCTAATTCAGACCGTGGTGCTTTCTGGAACAATGGTCTCTGATCCATAAGAAGAGAGTAGGATCTGCTCTCTGTTTGTCTCTGCTCGCTCTCTCTGCCTGCCTGGGACAAGACCCCGCTGCAGCGCCTGAACCTGCCTGAGTGCCACTCCGCTGCGAGGAGAAGCAAAGAGGGGGGTGCCGCCTGTGCCCGCTCCCAGGAACCCTGCCTGCCCAGCCTGGACCCAACCGGACCGGAGAAACCTGCCCAGCCTGCATCTCCCACAAAGCCACGGGACCAGAGCCCTGCCAGCAGCAGGAAGGGGTCGCCCCGGTCACTGGGACGCAGGCCCCCCTGCAGATCTCCAGCCCAGCCTGCCAGCACATTTCGAGAACTGCGCTACGCAAGGAAGGAGGGTAAATACACACACACCACACACACACACTTTAACTTTCTTACTAGGCTCAACTCCTACCCTTTCACTTCATTGATTTACACCTCTCCTTCGGAGTGTGCCTTCATAAACCTTAGTGCCTTTGAATCCCTTTTCTAATATACATACCTAGTTAACCTCTCCTGAACCTTGATCCCTTAGTTTGTATTGTCCCTTAATAAATTGATTAATTGCAAACTAAACATTGGTCTCAGTAATAATTTGTGAGCGTGGTGGGGGGGTACTTTAATCTACCCTCTTAGAAACGAGCCCTCAGCGGCCGTTCCTCTGAGAGAGGTGGACGCTCGGGCTTTTTAACAAACCTCTCCACATTGGGGGGAGAAGTCGCCGAAACATCCTGACAGCCGGTAGCCCTCTGGTACCGGCTCGCGACAGTAGTGTATCAGACAGAACTAAACTCCTGTAAAATTATCTGGTAGAGTTTTATCTTCTGATTATTTATTTATAAAACTCAAGATTAATTATTTCATCACTGTCATAAGACTACATTTTTGTTTATTTTTTCCACTGTGGTCTTCCAGTCCTTTAGTATTTTCCTAAGGCTTTCCAAACATTAACACAGTTCTTGGCATGGATAGTGCAGCTAGTTCATTTCAGAAAGCAATAATTTTTTTATTGGTCATGTGTAATCTATCACAAATGTCCACCCTATGAAAATGTATGATGTATTTGTAAGGCACTTCAAATGTTACCTATTCTTAAACAAGTGCATCCTGTTCCCAAGTGGCTGCTCAGTTGAGAAGCTGACTGGACTCCATGCCTTGAAGATCTAGGGTTACCTAAAGAGCATATGAGACACTTCTACAGCACTGGCAGTTAGGACACAACCTCTGGGACACATCTACCCTTCTAGAGCAGCAGCTGAAGGGAACAGCCTCTCACATTGCAGTAAAAGGCCTGCAAGTGCACAGCTAAATTAAGCCTTTGATCTTCATTAACCATAGGCAACACAGGAAAGGATAACTACTTTATATGGACACTTAAAGATAGACACTGAGATTTAGCAGACTCATTTGCAATCTCACCATCAGTCATAATATAATTAGGATAGTATTTTCTATGCTGATTTATTACGTTTTAAAGTGCTAAGAAAAAATTATGCTACCTGGATAGGACAGTGTGCAACATTTCCTCATTATAAACCCTGATAAACCAATTTTATAATACCTACATGAAACAAAGAGAAGTTTAAAGGGAAGTTAGTTCTTTTCTCTGGTGAGAAATCATGTATCATCTAGCTACGATTTTACTGTTTGAGCTCTTAATCATGAATAACTGAGCTTCAGCAGCTCCCAATTTTTAGGTCTTCTTTTTCTTACTTTCTTTCTGTGTGGAACTAATCTTCCATTTCCCAGACTACTCTAATTAACATGTCCAACCAGGTTTATTTAATACAATCCTTCACCATTTATTTTTTGCATTTACTGAATGGTTGGAAGGGAATTTGCTCTCCCCTTTGTATCTCCCTTGAGCATGGCAAAAGTTGGAAAAGCATTTGTATGGGAAAATAGTTCAGAAAGTTTTCATCACAGACTGTGCATTTTACAACATCAGTTGTAAAGCAAGCTATCAGGAAGCAACAGATGCTCATGACAACATGGGAATGGAAAAGCAGGATCTGGTACTCTAAAAAACCTCCCTGAGTGCAACACCTGGAGTTGAGGAAAGAGAATCCTAAGGGTCCTGCTGTCTTCCTCAATCCTCAAGCATCAACAAATGTTTTTCCAGCATTCCTCTGCAGTTTGGTTCTATTTTCATGTACAGTGTAGCTTATCACAGAGTATTATGCATAGGTCAGTTTATGTGAAGAAGACATGCTTTCTTGTGGCCATAAATAAAAATAGCAAAATGAATGCATAGGTAGCCAGACAGAGAGCTAAACAGGTAAGTATGCACAGAACATAGTTTTGCTCAGTGCTTGTGACTGGTGACCATCTGAAATACAGCACTAGAATCCAGGACACTTGTTCCCATGTGCAAGCCCTGTGGCTTGCAAGTGGTAGAAACCCACAAATGTGGTTTGCAAGTAGTGCAAGCCACACTAACTGACAAGAGCTCAACTTCAGAATGGAGGCTGGAGGGCGCAGATTGTTCTTTGACGCAGCATATATATGTCACCATGCATGGGAAAAAACCCCATAAAATCTCCAGTTCTTGGAGACATATTGTACCTACTTAAATATTTCTAACGTGGTTCTAAGGTTGTCTCCTTGGAAGCCAAAGTTTCAGTTTGTCTGCTTATCCCTTTTGTCCAAGCTCAGGCACAAGAAATCATTAGGAGGTTAAAATGCTGGTAGCTCTGACAGCTTCACATCATTAGTATGTTAAAAAGTGTGAAGTAGAAAAATTTAAATATTTTTCTGCTTGTTGTCCTAGCTGTCCTGCTGGAGAAATGAGGTAATGAAAATAGAAATATTAGCCTTTTTATACATTGCCACTCACATATAAGGAAAGACATGCATATACAGACTTGAAAAGACTGGTCTTACATGTCAGACGAGGAAGGATAGAGTAATGAGGAATGTTTCTAACTGTTGAATCTCGTACTAATTGATTAATTAGTTGACAGTTTCAGGAAGTTATGCGTTTCATTACGACACCTGCATGTACTTCAACACAATAACATGCAATAAATAAAGTATTTTATATTAGATAGGTCATGTTCAGAGAAGTAGAATGGATACCAGAATACCTTTCATAATTCTCTAGTTGTTACCATCCCTGGCTGGATTAGAGGAGCAAAGCAAAGGAAAGAAAACCACATACATTATAACTTTGTATTTTTGCTGAGTTACCTTGCCAGAATGTTTTCCCAAATGCTCTAAAATTTAGAGAAAATTATTGCATAGCTATAATAGAAAATATTTTCATGATGTCCAGTTTAATCTTGGAAACAAAGAGTAGAACATGTACTGTTCCATTTCTTATACTAAACCAGCTGTTTATTCTCACTGGATTAACAATGAACACTTTACCCTCTTTAGTACAGAAACTGGAGACAATTTAAAAGTCTTTCTGTAAAAGTGGTATATTGCACATAACATTGTTGATCCTCTGAGTCTTTATGAATTAGCTACAATGTTTTATATGTTACCAAACTGGATACAATGTTTTAAACTTTATATCATTCATTCTCTTTTCATGGTAATAGATTGTAATTACCCTGGGGACTAGACCATAATGCTTTTAACCACTGTGCATGAATATTGCTATAAATACCTCTATGACTTAGCTACGTTACCATAAATGTGTTTGAAAATATTTATGTTAATGTTTTAAAATTATGTCTTATTATACTCAGGCTGCCCGCTTATTGCAGGAACAACACAACCATATGGGAGAAGGTTCTAACCCATAGCAGGTCTGTAATTCTTCCATTTTCTATTTCGCTGTCCTAACCTGGACAGGAATAACAATATAAAAGAATTAAAATGCATTAAATAATTTTGAAGTTTAGTAAACTAAAAATATGTTAACTATCTTATGTAGAATATTAAAAATACAATTAAATATTACACTTCCCCCTAGCATTGATGATACTTATTTGTTCATAGATGCAAATAAGTAATGACTAAAGTGCTTACTTTATGCAAAAACAAACTGTAAGAATCAGAGTGCCATTAACCTCCTCACATATACAGATATTTAAATATTGTCCAGCTCCTAAAACTAAAGTTTGATTCTTCATTTCTTGTAGTTATGTAGCTTTGATTCAAGATTTAAAACTTAGTTTTGGTGAAGAGCACTGACAAATTTCTGGGTGTTTTAAAAGAAACAGGAGAAAACTATGAAAAGCTTTGGTTTAAACATGTTGTACAGATCTTACAGAAAATAGTATTTCTAAAAATGGTAGGGAAATGTTTATGTTTGATTCCCTTGTCAGGAGATTGCTTTTAATTTAGTATTCTATAAATTCAATCTCTGTTCAGTTAAATGGATGTTAGAAACTAAATCACATGTCCCTTGACTGCATGCCACATTGCAACGCATGCTGCATTGCAAGCAGCGAACAGCAGTGGTTACCATTGCTACCTCCAACCAATTTTCATGTAGTTTAAGCCCTTCACCTCAGTGCAACAGCACAGAATTGAAAGTTTAGATACTTTGTGAGAAACTTAACTGTAACCAGGAACTCAACTGAAAAACGTGTGATATAGTCACCTTTACTGCTAAGTCCTGAAAGATAAGATAAATTGATTCACTATTTGGGCTCTTTGGACACCTAAATGTCATTGAAGATGGGATTTAGACAGAGTAGGGGGCTCTTTGTTGAAAGATGTGCTGAGCTGTGAATACCCAACTAACTGATACTTTTGTGTTCAGGGAAATGAGAGCTACTCTACACACATTTTAAGTAAGAGAGATTGTTCTGGGGGAAAGTAAATTTCATCATTAACCCTTGTTATTTTTTGTAATTATAACATCTCAAAATCTGTAATTTCTACTAGTGTCCAGGCTTGAAAAGATATAAAAACAATCGTAGTAGTCCTGATACAACTCTCTGCTAGGTAAAGGGAATTAAAAGAAGACTTGGAGACTCCATGGTGGCACAAAAATAACTTTTAGAATCTTGGTGTAACTGGGAGATGAGCAGAAGAGAGAAAAGCAACTGAACTTCTCTTCCAGACAAACCAAGATATCAATGAAAATAAAAAGATGTGAAAAAAACCCTGTCACGATCCGTGACCTATTATATCTCCTTATTGGAGTGTATTAACTTATCAGGATTTGCTGAGAGATCCACACGTGGGTATCGCCTCACACAGAGGAGACAGGAACTTATGCCCTGACTTTTTCGAGTGAATAACTTGCTCAGTGCTTACTAATATTTCTAACAACAGCAAGGTTTATTGTGGGGAAAACAAAGCAATTTGGGGCAGGAGGTTCAAAAGGAGTGATTACAACACATACACCTTAGTTACACACCTTATTTACTTATTTAAATGAGGGAAGGAGGGGGAGGGTTATGCCCGACACCGTTCCCGTATAGGGTCGCGATTTGTGTGCAGGTAAGACAAGATTACTTTCCCCTATAAGCTGGGGTAGCCGGATTTATCTCACCACGCAGTGGCGCAGGTAGGATGAGCTGGGTAGCAAAGAGGCTGCGGGCACTCCAAGCGCCGGTCGCCTCCCCCCCCCACAAAGCGGCGGCAGTCGGTGCGCGGCTCCGGGACCGTAGGTGTGCAGA
>NW_009970716.1:1401470-1435600 GCF_000747805.2 Chaetura pelagica
GAGGGGCGTGCCGCGCTGCCTCTTTTATGGGGTTTTCGGCGCTCCCGATTGGCCGGTTTTGTATTTCCGGGCTTTTCAGCCAATCAGACGGGACCTAGTCCTGCCCCTGCTTCCGGCCACGGCTCCTCCCCAGCAGCAGCTGCTCCCCCCACACACACACACAGAGGGGGTTCAGCGCCGCGTGGAGATGCCATTTTAAGTCAGTTTTGTCAGCTGACTCAAAGGACATTTCATGTTCGTGTAAGGAAATACCTGGTCCTTCACAAACCCACAAAACAAACAACGACAAACCCCTCTCAATTTCTATCGTTTTTTTGAAAGAAGGACCCCCCCAAATCAGCTGCAGTTAAATGAAGAGGAAATACTAAAACTCAATACAGTTTTGAGCATTTTAGATCTGGACAACTGTAGTGACCTAAAAGATGAAAGGTAATGTACATCTATTTATTACTGGTGATGATTCAGAAAGAAGAGATCCCATTATTCTGAATCCCCTAATGAACAAGTCATATTTGAGGGGAAAAACCTATGTGGGCCAATTCAGCCTAAGATCACAAATGAACGTCTTGGAATCAAAGATGAAAGCAAGGTTTCTAGAAGCCGTGTTGTATGGTCTAATTTAGCTGATGCTGGAAGGAAACAGATAGGCTGGTCTGTGTTACATTTATTATTGTTGCTACTGCTGTTTTTATTAATATTTGGTTTCACAATTGTGAATTTGGAAAGAGTGAATTAAAAATCTATGATTCTCAGTTCTCAGTCAGCCATAGGAATAAGCTATCCAGTTCACAGCTGAGAGACAGAAGGAAATAAAGATGCCAATTGATTTGACAGAAGTCTTGCACTGTGATTTATATCCTTGGTTTGTCCAAACACCAACAAGGAATTCCAGGATAAGTTTGCCTGGCATGACATGAATTGCCTGAGTTATATTCTTTGCAGGAATAAAGAGCTGTTCTTCCAACTCAATAGCCAATATGTCACCCTGTAATGAAACAGAAAAAGGTAATGAAAGCAACCAACCTGATATCCCACATTTTACGATGGATAAATATGGATATCTGCATTAAAACATTTAAAGTAACATATCAAGAAGACTTAGGTCAGCCTTTGAATAATATGGTGCAAGATGGGAAGAGGAATATGGTCCACTGAATGACTTGAATTCAAGCATTCTATAGCAGTAAATTTATTTGCTAAATACAGTTTCTAGAGATTTAAAAAGAGACAGTGATAAATTACTTACGGTACTTTCCTATTAAATACTTGAAAATACTCATCCATATGCTGTTTTTATGTCACATAGCAACACTAACACAACAATGTTCAAGCATTGTCTTTCATGTAATTAATTTACCTTAATCACAACAGGTTGCCCTCTTTCTCCCTATTCATGCAGCTTCCAAAACCACAATTCAGCTTTATAGCAAAAGTGCAATTTTTTTTCATATAACTAAAACATAGTTATTGATTTTCACCTGAAATTTAGATCTGCAGTTCAACATCTCAAATATCTGCAGGTTTAAAAGCCATGTATGATAAGGTTAAAGCAACACTAAAAATATAGTTTTAACTGTTCAGTGCCTTCACCATTATTCTTAGAAATGGACTACAAAATTCATCAGTGATACTACTAAGGTCATTAGCAACACAAAAGTCAATTTTTCATAAGTTAATAATGACAGTAATGGTATTTGATGTTTTTCAGTAAAATCCCCAGCTGCTGAAAGCCTAATGCTGCATGAGATTTCCAGATTTTCTTATTTGTAGCTCTGAGAGCAATAAGGAAAATTTCATAAAATGAACTCTACTGAAATAATTAGAATAAGATCAGTGACACCTCTGCCATTCCATCCTCATAATTATTATTTAATCAGCTGAACTTTAATCCAGTCTTCAGAGGTCTAACTTTTGATTTTTTAATGCTGGGTAATGAAGAATTACATTTTCTACTTTCATTATTGCAATCCTTTCCTCACAGAAAAAAACTCACCAAAAAAAGAAAAAAAAAGGTGGTTCTGGAGGGGGATACTAAGTTTCCAAGAGAATGCTTTCTTTGGTTTTTGGGAAGCCACAAAATTGAGGATTCTGAAGGGTGTAGTCATTACTTCAGTGCAAACAGTAAACCATATGACACTGATTCATGGTTTCTGGCACACATGGCTTGTAATTGTATCCTCAGATGGGCAAAGTGCCCTTTTTCATGAAGCTTGCTTGGTTAGCGGATTTTTACACTGAAAACTGGTGAGGTCATGACCTTATATAGTGAAGCATTGCAGGACTCTTCTTTAACTATGTTAGCTCTTCCGTGTGGTCAGGCACATGCTTTTACAGTGCATCTCCCTTTGGTTGCGGAGCTGTCTCAGGGCACTGAATTTCTTTAAGATGAACCTGAACATGCTCCAGGAATAGATCTAATGCTCTCCAGCTGCAGTCATTCAGTCTAAGGGACCAAAGTAGGGCTAGTCTGAAGTAAAAACCATTTGAAATGTGCATGAGGGTATGAAGTCTTTAGCATCAACTCATTTGTCTGTGCAAATCCACCTTGATGAGTCTGCACTGCACATGAATCAATTCCTCATGTCAGCATGAGCACAGAAAGGTGGGGGTTATGGTTTACCTCAGTGTGTATCTGTGAGGTGTCTCTAGAATTAAAAATGAAAAACTTATAAAGACTCTACAGCAATAATAATACTTGCTTTGAACACAACTTTTTAATTGTGGAGATAGTACAGATGTTTAACAGCAAAGATATTCCCACAGAAATTCAACAGACAGTGATGTAATTTAATGACTTAACATGCCAAGACCCACAAAACTACATCACCACATGTAATGTGAGACTTCATGCATTGTTTATCTTTAGTTTCGCTGGTACGTGAAGTCACAAAGGTGAATGGAAGGCTGAAAATGCATTTTATACTAAGACTTTGTAGAGTAAGTTGTTGCAGAAGAACAGGGATGAGAATGGAGAATTGCTAGGAGGGAAAAACACTTCAAAAACATTTTCAGAAATTCTGTGCCTTATAGAGCCTAACAAAGTTGTTTCCTCTCTCACTGTTCTGGAGGCCACTTGCTTAGAAAGCTATGGCTAGAAGCTGCCCTCACAGCAGCCCAGAAACTTCTAAAACTCTGTTAATTGTAAGGTATTAGCATTTCTTGTCTGCCCATCTCCCTTCTGCCTCCACCCACTACCCTGGCCCAATTATTTATCTGGGAAATATCTACAAAAAGATATCATTAAAAATTAATAGAAACAACCTCTGACTGGTTTGAAGGAAACACAAAATGTATGTATGTAAAAGCACAAAATTAATAGCTCTATTAAAGATAATTAGTTTGATTCCTCACTAGCTAGTCTGTTGTGAAGTTATTTACAGCTCTGCAAGCAGGTATAAAATGCTACCACATCCAAATTATAGTGTTTATATGCAATTTAAACTCACTTTGTGAACTCCACAAAATACTTGATGAGGGAGAATCAAACCAACTAGCAATTTCCACTGTTGTCATCAGACTATTTCAGAGATTCATTACTCCGCAAAATATCTGTAGTTATTTTTCGTAACTGTAAACCACTGAAAACCAATAAAACACCCAATCAACAACTAAATAAGCTGTATATTAAAAATTATCAAGAGAGGAAAAGTCAGATCTCACCATACTCAAATCAGAATGTGAATAAAAAAACCTCTATTATTGCAAGTGCTCCAAGAGAGCATTAGGACTGATTAAATTCTTTTTTTTTTTTTTTTTTTTTTTTTTTTTTTTCCTGCTGGATTCATACACTGTTGTGGTTTTTTTGTTTGTTTGTTTATTTGGTTTTTAATTACTCCTTAGAATGCTCATCAGCAATTTTTACTCCTTTATCTACTTGGGCATATTTCTAATCCATGTAAATACACCTGATTTTCAAATTTGTATACCCATGTAATTTCACAGTTCAAAGTTCCAGGAGAGTAAACAGGATGTATGTACATGTTATTAGCATTTTTAATCCCAAAATAAATAAAAACTTTTTTTAAAAAGAATATTACTTTTCTGAAGTTTCTTTTTTTTTTTTTTATACAACTGATTTTGTAAAACTTTGGAAAATCAGAGCTTAAACCCATCTTGAAAACACTCTCCATTCAGTTGGATGTCAGAAGTATGTGAAATAGCCATTCTGCCATATTCAGTCTTAGCTGCAAGGAGAAATTCTCACCAGCATGGACTCTCTACTTTGTAGCTATCACTTGCTTGTCACACTCTTCAAATAAGCAGGAGAGAAAACTGTGCCATATTTTACATACACGTATTGGACCCTCAGAGTCAACTATAATAAAATATAGTCCTCTAGTTTCACATCTAATACTTAGACAATTTTAGTGCAGCTTGTTAGAGAAGCAATTTCAGCAGATTCTTCTTGTATGCCTGTACAAACCAGAAAAGTCAGTCATAGCAGGTCTGGCAGAGACAAGCCACCAGTGTACCCTAATTCTGCAATGCTGCTCTCAAGCTGACTGCTACTTTTCAGACACCTCGCCTTGCTGAAATAGACTCCACTATAATGTAGTTTTGCCCTTGATATTGCCAGACAGAATCTTTTTGCTTGAGTTGGAGAGATGGTTTCTCAAGAAGAGCTCTATTTGCATTAGCTGGTTGGATTCTCTGGCCAAGCCTAGCACATGTCATACTCCTCAGAAACACCATGACAAGGAACAGGTGAAGCACATGCTCCGAGGGCAAATTTGTGCAAGCTTAAACTGGGCATGTCAGCATGCTTGGTAGATTTATCTGTAACATCCTTACAGCATCCAGTTCTGGGGCTCCTAATATAAGAAGAACATGGAGCTGTTGGAGCAAAAGGACAACAAAGATGATCAAAGGGCTGGAGCACCTCTCCTATGAAGACAGGCTGAGACATTGGGGCTGTTCAGCCTGGAGAAGAGAAGGCTCTGGGGACACCTTCCAGTGTCTGAAGGGGCCTACAGGAAAGCTGGGGAGCGACTATTTACAAGGGCATGTAGTGAAAGGACAAGGTGTAATGGCTTTAAACTGGAAGAGGGGAGATTTAGGTTAGACATTAGGAAGAAATTCTTCACTGTGAAGGTGATGGGACACAGGAACAGGTTGCCCAGAGGAGTTGTGCATGCCCCCTACCTGGAAGTGTTCAAGGCCAGGCTGGACGGGGCTTTGAGCAACCTGGTCTAGTGGAAGGTCCTCCTGCCCATGCATGGAGTTGGAATTAGATTTTTAAGATCCCTTCCAACCCAAACCAATCTATGTTTCTATGACTTAGTAAATGCAAGCATGCCTGACTAAAACACTACAGTGTATACATCAGTGATTAAAGAATGGTATATTTTTCTGTCTAGATCAAAACCCCCAGGCATCAGCAATAGGAGTACTATGGACTGGATACATTGAGTCCAAATACCCCAATCCTCAAGAAAATATTGAAGTGTTTCACTTGAAAACACAAGTATGCAAGGGCACCCTAGTAGAATATGTTCAACAGCCAAATCTGTTGCACCTACCCTTCAAAAAAAAAATTAACTCTTACTACAACAGTGCCAAGCACTAGAAAAGCTAGAAGAAAAGACAGCCCATTATTTTTGCATACTATTGCAATATATCTGTCGTCATCCCCATAGCAATTTTTTTTTCTCTTTCTGCATTGCCCAAGTATCTAAATTTTCCCAGTTTGCTCTGTGCTTTAACATAAACATGACTTTGGAGGCATATCACGGACGTTAGAGCTTGCAGTAAAGATCTTAAAGCAAAGCAGTCTCCCAGGGATATTACTTATATAAAATTTTTCTAAAACTCTGCTCATTATATATTGTTCCAGAACAACACAGGAAGAGTTTAATGAAGTATTGATCTCTCTGGTGTTACTCTTTGTCCTGATTATATTCCACTGGATATTTGAACATATGTGAGATTTACCAGTGTGCGTTTGTAAAGGTTATGTTAACTAGCCTACAGAATTGTTAATAGAGAGCTAAAACTCCCCAGACCATCTCTGGAATATGGAGGATGAACTCAAATAGTTTAAAATTAGATTTAGGAGTCTAAATCCAACAATGAAAAACTTAAGGTTTTAATTGCTCCTGCAATACCACCTCAGCCATCTATCTCACAAACTAGCAACAACTTTTGTGCCTAAAAACTATGCAACATTTATCTAACCATCACAAGAAATAATGGGGTTTTCGGTGATTGAACATATGATGCTGACAGAATATAGAAAGTAGTTGTTTTTGTTTTTTTTCTTTAGGAAAAAACACACATTAATTAACACAAGTTACCAGATTACCACTAACTAGAAGAAAGATTATGATCTATATAATTGGGGAGTTCAGGCTGTGTGGTTTACTGCAGTTTACTGCAGTTCACAAACTCTCTGGATAAGTTTTCTCCTTTGTTTTTGTCATAATTTGCCACTCAACCTATAAGATAAATGGTCTACCACTCTACCTTGTGCCTAGGCTTCAGGATTCCAATTTACAGGTTTATAAAACTTAAGCTTAATTGTTCCCCAAAACCCTGTATCCTAGCTTTTAACCGAGGTTCTCTACACCCCTGAATTTTTTCCTGTGCCACAACCGGACAAATTCAGGAATGTCCACCCCATTACCCCCTCTGTCCTTGTGTCCTGTGTATGGATTACCTTCACAGGATGAGGGTGGGGAAAGCAACCTTTAGTATTCTGAAGCCTTAACCAGACTTCACACCCTACCATAACTGTACAACAGTTACCTAATTCCACTTGAAACTATGTATTATCCAATATAACCCTGTAGTAAGCAGTTTCTGTTCTCTGACTGACAGCTTTGCACAATACATCAGTAAATCAAAGTATGAACTCAGTGACGACATCCTAATCCTTTAGTATCTGAACCTGTGCCTGTGTTACTGTTCTGTAGCCTTTTTACTCAGGACAAAAAGCAAATATTATTTTTAGTGCTTCCTGATTTTGTAATTCATAAGAGAACACTGAAATTAATTAAAAAATTAAATACAACATAACTATTAAGAATCACATCCAATAAAACTACTTAAAGACTCCCTGTTGCTCACTAAATGAAGCAGTTTCTTCATCTGAAAGACTACATTTTGTATCTCTTGAATAATTATGTTCACACTGCAGAGATCTGAAGACTCAAACCATGTTCATGCCAGTCAGCAATGAATGTATGAACACCCGGTCATACAGAAGCTCTCCTGCCTTAATTGTTGGACCCAGTCAGTGAGCTAGATTTGGACAGACTTCTGACTTCAGTTTGTACAGAAGGACTCTTTTGACCTTTCTTCATCTGAAAGGTGGAAACTTTCTAACTTCTAACCTACCTATTTGTGAGAAGATACAAATATGTTTCCCCCTCAGAACTGATTTACACTACACTATTTTATTTAATAAATGTCCACCATTTAGTTTGAAATTGTTATAACTTAAAATGTAACCTCAGATGACATTTTAAACTTAATATGCATAGGAAACCCATCTGGCAACTCCAGAGAAAGAAGATAGATACCTGCAACTGCCTACCATTGCCTCAAAAGTCCATTTGTCATGCTTCAGTGAAAGGTATACATATAAGAAAATTAATTATTGAAAATTCAGCACTGACAATTATTTAAAAATACAAGTGTAACCTGAAAGGTAGGTAAATAAGGGCTGATTCTGATCGTTGTTTGGGACCCTCAGAGCATTGGTCTATGGTATCTTCTCAAAATGTAGTAATGAATTTATTATAGATGATCAACATTTTACCCTTGTCAATGCATGACTTTATGTTCAGCACTAATCATATATATATTCTTCATTACACGCAGGCATCATCGTGTGCTTGTATTGCTAGGCAGAGTAATTGAACTCAATGGCATTTGCTTTTAAGTTATGGGGCTTTTTTTTTTTTTTTCCCATTTTCATTGCTGGCTTCTATTAGTTGCTGCTGTCTTCCAGTGAATGTGTAATTTACCCATAAGGCCAATATGAAAAAAGTGATATGATTTATAAGGATTGTGGGAACCTTTGTGTGAAGTCACAAACACAGGCAATTCAAGCTAAATCTAGTGTGTGACTGTAAAAAAGTGTGCAATGCTTAGTGGAAGTGTTCAGATATTTCATGATACAGAAGCAGAATCACTGGAGGAAGTTAAGACTAACAATAATTCTCTGCTACTCCTTATTTACCTCTGTATTAAAAAAATAAATAAATAGTATTACCTTCAGGGAAAAACAAGTCAGATGATGATGAAAACATTTGTCTTGGAATTTCCTCTTAAAGCCCACAGTCTAAACGTCAGAGCAGCTATAAAAACAAATTGAAGATTCACATCTCTAGTGATGCCTAGCATCTGTTGTTTTGTTACAACTCTACAACTCTTGCATTTATGAAGTGCAATTAAAAGAAAGTAATACACTGTCCCAGATTTCCCCAATATGATTACAGTATTAAAATAGCATAATTTATTGCACATTGTTAATTTTAATAGTTTTTCCAGTGTTAGTTTATTATTTGATAGAAACATGGATCTACATATACATAATGGACTATAAGCTGTTATTGACCTGACACTCAGTGATTAGGTATTCTAAAAATTCATAAGAATTTTGTCTTCTGTGTTGGGCAGAAAACCCCCAGAAGAGATACTTACCATAACTCAGCCCTTGTAAAATGATTTTCCTGAGACTCAGAGTATTCTTCAGACATACACACGTACCTATAGACGTGACGTATGAATGGATAACTTACCAAGGCTTAAGGAACGACGTATTGCTATAGAAGATTTGTAGGCTGTAGTCTTCAATCTGGTTGCTCAGGTCTGAGCACACCAGGACTACATGTGAAATATCAACCAGTTCTTCTATGTGGTATTATTTTAATGTATTTTAATGTATTCTCTTTTTTGTAGCTAATTTCTTCTTTGTAGTGAAAACAATTTATTTTACCAGCTACAAAAGACCAAACCAAACCAAAAAAGACAAAAACATTAAAAAATAAGTAAATTAGTATGAGTCACATCCTTTGGAAAAAAAAGCATTATGAATCTCTGATGATTATACCTGCTGACATTCTGATCCACTCAGTCTGAAATGTCACATTACCAAAGAAAACAGAAGAAAGTAAAACTTTAGAGAGCAGATGAGAATCTTTAACATAAGATGTAGAACAAAATGAGCTAAACTTGTAAATAGATTTAATAATTTAATAACAATTAAGTAGAATATTCAAGATACGTTTACCATATCAGAATGAAGGTTCTAAAATGTAAACATGTATTTTCATTTATGGCAAACAAACAAATAAAAGTATCATGATTTAGTAACTGCCATTGTTTAAATACAGAGATACTTTCCTGAATTAAGCTTAAGTCAACAAATTACTTTCAATAAGAAAAAGAAAAAAAAAAGTCAGTTTACAGAGTTCAGTCATCTTTTGCTTGAATAATTTTATATTCTGGGTCAAGCAAAGATATTTTTTATCAACGTGTTTTCAGGGGAAAGTGTATCATGCTGGGTTAAGCAACTTTGGCGAGGTAAGGCTGCTGGCCCCATCTCCAGCCTACAGCAAGGTTGATGTGCAGTAAGCCCAGGCACAAAGACCCTACATATACAATACATACATGCACATATACGTGGTCAGCCACACAGACCACAGACAGGCACACAACACACTCACATGAACAGAGGCATTGTCAATGGCCTCGTCCCCTCCACTGGCTGAACAGGATGCAGAGTCTGCTAATGAAAAATAAATAAATACATAAATAAACACACATTTTTCCTCAGTCTCAATAGTCATTTTCTCTCTTGGCTTCTTTGCAAGTGTGCAGATGAGCTTTTTATCACAGAACTGTGACACTCAGGATGTATGGTGCTTGTCTTGAGACATCTAAGAGTTAAGAAAGCAAAATCTCATCAACCCACTGAACCAGTTTTACTCAAGTGATAAGGCTTGGAGTTTGGTGTGGGATGTGCTGAGATTGTAGACAGAGTCACACAATTGGTGTCACAACTAGCCTTGAGCAAGAATATTCAGTGATGACCAGGCCTTGAATTAATCAAGAGGCTCAGAGAGTGTTTTCACGTAAATGACCAACTTGGCAGAAAAGACTTGAAGTTTATATGGATAATTGGACCAAAGGAATGCAGCAAGTGATAAAGAATTTTCACTACAATGAAGACTGACTGGGTCACTGCCATGATGTATGCCAGGTATTAACTGTAGAAGAGTGTCAGTCTCAAGATGTCTCCTATGACAGGACCACCACGCCCTCCTCTTCCCCCACCCCCTGCCTGATGGTGACTTCCCCTTGACTCTTTATCTCCTTTCCTGATCTCTCTCTTTTGTAGTTTAGGGTTAGTTATCACATCTAATATAAGCTTATGACAAATATATAGTTGAAACTCTTACCAGCTGATCAGTACCTAAATAAAAGCCTATTTGTCAACCAATATTGCATTATGTTCTTTTTGCCCTGGTGAGATTGCAAAGAACCTCCATATATCCAATTATCAGATTGTGACAGTAACTTAATATATTTGACTGAAAATAGTGTTGAATGTATCAGGTAAAAGTTTCCATGCTGTCCCTGCAACTAAACTGCATTGTTTTTGAATGATAATTCATACATAACTGTCAAAATTAGAGAATTTGCTATCAACAGAATTGCTTTCATAGTAATATGAAGTCAGTGTAGGTAATATAGTCATACATCTTTCATATCTATACTTAGACTGAAATTGTGAATGTTGGAGTTAAGATGTACTATGAGAGGAAAAAAAAATAAATTACATATTTTACTTTTACTCTTTAATAGGCCTTATATTATTTTGCAGTACAATAAGATGGAAGAGCAGGTGAAAACAGACAAGTTGCTGTTATTGCAAGAATTCATAATGTAAACAAAATTGTGGAACTTATTTTAGATATAGAGTACATGACCAGTTCCAAACGTGTTCAATTATTGCTAGAACATAATACTTTTAAGCCAGTTGTTAAAAAATTACTTATTTCATGAGAACTTCCAAGACCCGAGGGACCATATGAAAAAATGACAACTATAATTTGTTCATTTGTGCTCTTTGAAACTCTTCAGAAGTAAACAAAATTGGCACATCTCAAACCATTGCTCTCTAAATCCTTTAGGCGGAGGTGCAAGGAGAGGGAATAGAATCTGTGATTAGTTCTCAGACCCTCTGATCCCAGTTCTTTTGTTACTTCAGGTTGTAAGAGGCATTTTCAGCATTTGTAAAGCTGTTTTCAGCTTCATATTTTCTCCATTTGATAGTGTGCCAGTCACCTGCCATTACATTTCTGGTATTTCAAACTGTAAACTGAAGACCAGCAGACCTTCATTCCCTGCTGCCGGTGACCTAGTTGTTCGAGGTAATTCAGTAATTACCTTCCCAGTAATTTCTTGCCTCCTTCTCCCCATTTCAGCAATAGCCTTATTCCAGGCTTTGGAGGCACAAAAGGCTTTGAATTTTTTTCTGTCATCAGCCATTTTTTCTCCTTTCCTTGAACTGGTGGGACTGCTCCTTCCTGTCTTCTTCTTTTAGAGGTGGTGTCCTTCAAATTGCACAAGGTTAAAATGTATTTCGGAGTCATGACTGCACTTCATTTAAAATGCAGATGATAAGGCATGTTGTTGTGGCCTGGAGAGTAAAACTGATTCACAAACATACACCAATAAATAGAAGTGTAAAGAAAATTCCTTTGTTCTTCATTCATATGTCTCATCACACACAAACATGCAAAATAGTCTAGTCACAGGCATGCCAGGGGATCCCAAAAAAAACCCCATTTTGTTATTGATCACATGTGTTGTGGTGTGGGCCCAACATGACAACAAAGACCAGCCATGTGGTCACTCACTCAACGCCCGTCCACCCCCACATACACACCCATGCATTTGGATTGGGGAGGACAAAAGCCAACTAACTAGAAGCTCATGGGTCAAGACAAGGACAAGGAGGTTTTCACTCAGTATTTACAGTCCTGAGTAAAACAGACTCAACTTGAGGAAAAAAAATAATTTAAAGTAACACTAATGAAATGCACACAGGACAAAGACAAAACAAAGAGCAGTGCTGGCATATGTTACCCCACCCCTCCCTTCTTCCTGGGCCCAAATCACTTCGTTCCTGGTCTCTCTCCCTCCTTCCCCCCAGCGGCACAGGGGGACAGCGGATGGGGCTTAGCATCAGTTCACAGGCTGGTGGTTCCTTAGTAGAGGTGCCTGAGTTAGAGGATGTACATCTTTCTGCTTTTCTTGGTTTCCGTGCTTCCCATCAGATTAAAACTACCAGAGAGAGGGTATATGTGCACAAGACCTCTGGATCTTCTGCACTGTGGTGCAAGTGAAAAAAAAGGTTGATGAGAACAAGAGGTAAGTGTCTGAGTCAAAAGTGGGATTATGTCCCATTACAACAACAACAAAAAAGGTTACTTCAATAATGCAGGAAGCATATATTGAGTGTTTGGCAGAGATCAGCCTTGTTTTGCTAGCAATCTTGGAAAACAAGCAAGAGAGCTATAAATATGGAGACTGACTTCAAGCTAGAAAGACTGAATTGATAAGTACAGCCTTGCTTTGGATCTGTTTCAAAGGAAAAAAAAATAATTGCCCGTCACTCAATTTCTGATCATTTCAAAGAAAAAAAGTACACTATCCCCAAGTTCAGTGGTCAAGCTTAATGAGAAGCCACGGTACTTAGTTTGAAACCACTGTTTGAAATGTGTAATGGAAAAACACAGCACTTGAAGTGGGTGGAGGAGATTCTGCTTGTTCACAGAGGAGTTCACCAGTATGCTGTCCTTGCCCAAAAAACTGATGCAGTCATATGAAATGACACTGCTATATGTCTACATGTATACATATGATACCCCTTAGGAATCTCCTTCATCCATCTCTGTTGATATTAGATGAAAAAAATTTAAAAGCTTGGAACAATGATTTATTTAATTCTGTTTCTTGGCAAGAGGGGAAGAAGAACTGAAAATAACTTATAAATCTTTCATCTGAATATGCTCCCTGGAGCAATACCTTGTTGGCATGTATTGTGGGTAAGATGATCACCAGGGATGGCATAGAGAAACTATGATGTTGCAAGGGTACTTAACAGATTAACGGTTATCTTTCAGCTGTAGAATGAAACAGATTCTGCTTATTTATAGCATTTTAAAACAACGTACTAAGAATCCAATTGACACTCTCTAGTGATTGGCATATATTGTATGTTGTGGGCAACATCCCTTTCACCATGTATTTTGAACTAATTAACAAGCTGGACCAATTCACTGATACTAAATAACTGAAAAGCTTTATTAAATAGTTTTTTACAAAACTTTGTCTTCTACCCAAGTGCTTAGTTATGTAAGAGAACACAGAAGAACCGAGTCTAATTCTTCATTTTAATCTTTCAAAATCTGTAATAATGAAAAATGCATAATTTATAAAGTGTCAAGTGTTTTTTCTATGCTAACTATGCATTTTTCTTCCTGATTTTGGCAAAGAAATAAAACAAAAAAGCTCTTGCCAGTTTGCCATTAAACTGAGATCAGATGTTTGCTCTGGGCAATGGTTGAAAGCAAGCCAAACAAGACCCAAATTGATCAGCTCTGGACTATCACAGCAGTTTTTATATGGACTTACTTTCTGCAAAAGCATAGTGCAAGTAACTTGATGCTCACACCAAGAAGGAAAGAAGCTTCCAGAGAAGCCAGATGGAGCTGTTTGGAAGATGAGACATCGTCTTCCCAGAGCTGCCTAGCTCTGTTTTGGGAAGGGCCTATCTCATCCAACACATCTGCTCTGCTTCTCTTACTTGCATTTGTTGTCCTCGTCCAAGCAAGAGATTAGCACTGCTTGTTGCATAGTTGTCTTACTGCTTTTATTCATAGTCAGTGCATGCCTGCATTACGCACTCATTATAACTGGTTAGTGCTTGAATCCCAATGGTGGCTGCTGGCTCTTATGATATCAAGTAATATAAATGTCTTCCTCTTCAACCCCCAGTGTATATATATATATATTCCATGCTGTCAGTGTCTATGTTGTGAAGTATAGACAGGACAGCAACAGCTTGCTTAAGGATGGAGACTTAAGACTTTGGAGTATGATATTGAGGGGTGTTCAGGTATCACATGAAATAAGTTTTTGTCCCTGAATGCAAGACATTCCTGTTTAGACTTTCACATGCCACTATATAGCAACAGTTCCAACAATACGCAGAAAGAATTTAAAATATTATACACATGCTCCTGTTTCCTCTTGAATACTTGCAGAGAGCAAATGCAGAGACAGAAATATTAGTAATATGAGGTTACACAAGACTTTCACTTTCACTTCCTAGAGTAACTGAAGAGCAGCCCAATTATCAGTTTATCCAGCATAAACCCTTATAGAATAATTGAATTATAGAATGGTTAAGGTTGGAAGGAACCTTAAAGACCATCAAGCTCCAACCTCACTGCTATGAGCAGGGACACCTCACACTAGACCAGGTTGCACAAAACCTCATCCAACCTGGCCTTAAACACCTCCCAGGAGGGGGCATCAACAACCTCCCTACACAACCTGTTCCAGTGCCTTACTACCCTCATGGTGAAGAATTTCCTTTTGGTGTCTAATCTGAATCTCCCCTCTTTCATCATAAAACAGTCCCCCCTTGTCCCATCACTACCCTCTTCGGTGAAAAGCCACTCCCCAGCTTTCCTGTAGGGCCCTTCAGGTACTGGAAGGCTGCTATAAGGTCTCCCTGGAGCCTTCTCTTCTCTAAGCTGAACTGTCCCACACTCTCAGCCTGTCTTCATAGCAGAGGTGCTTCAGCCCTTTGATCATCTTCATGGTCCTTCTCTGGACCCTCTCCAACAGCTCCATGTCTTTCCTGTGCTGAGGGCTCCAGAGCTGTACATAGTACTCCATCACTGTTCTTACATGTGTTTGCAGCAATTATGTCAAGCAGATGAAATATCTGGCTGCCATATTCCCCATTAAGCTGGGCAGTTACTGTACTTCAGCTTTGCTAAAGACCCTGGAGAGATTTTGACTTACAGACTGCTGACGGAATCTGGACCCCAAATTTTCCCACTGTCACACAAGTAGTCTCAGAGCACAGGAAGCCCTGCCTTTGCAACACCCTGGAAGTGTTCCATAAAGGCTACTTAAAAGTAGATACTCCCTATTTGACATATAGTAAGTTGTGTCCAAAGGTGAAACAAACAGAGTGCTGCCAATGAACTTCAACTTCCCAAGAAAGAGATTTGGAGAAAGAATATGCATCAAGATCAGAACCAAAGATATTTCAGGACTTTGCTGGAGCTTCATTCCTCTGTGGCTATACTTGCAAACGTGAAACAGATAACCACAAAGGTAAATACATAAATCAAAAGACATTGAGATTTTAATGTTTACTTTTCCATGCATGATGGAATGTTTTAAAAAAGTTCCTAACATATTTTTTCCACTTGAACAGAGTGTCTTTTAATTTAGGGTGGTAGGTAAATGCAGGGTGCTCTGAAGACAGATGCTTTGCTCACTACAAACAAAACAAATTAGGAAGATCAATTCCAATTCAGAAATGGAATAAGGGTCTTACCATATAAGCTATTGCCCTTTTAATTGCAATTGCTAAGAAGTGGGACTGTTCAAGTTAACCTATCTGTGAAAGATTATATCGAAAAACCCACAAATAGTTGTAGGGGAAGATAGTATATGGTATCTGCAAGCAAGATGCAGCGACAAGAAATAGAAGGTACAATGTAAGGATAATACAAATATCTCATTGAGGATCTGCACTTTCTTTAGTGTTGTGGTTTGGACCTAACTGACAACAAAGATCCACGTGGTATCTTGGCCAACAACAAAGAAACAGGCGACCTCTCTCCCGCTTGTGGGATGGGGGAGGACAAAAAACAACTAAAAGCTCATGGGTCGAGACCAAGACAAGGAGAGTTCACTCACCAATTATGATCACAGGAAAATAGACTCAACTTGGGGAAAAAATATCCATTTAATGTATCGCTATAGATGCAAACAGGACAAAGACAAAATGAAAACCAGAGCTTAAATAATTTATCCCATCCCTCCTCTCCTCCCAGGCCCAAATAGCTTTTTTCTTGTCTTCTCTACTTCCTTCCCCACAGCTGCACCAGGAAACAGGGAATAGGGTTTAGAATCAGTGTGTCATGTTGTTTTCTGCTGCTTCTTCCTCCTTAGGGAGAAGGATACCTCACAGTCTTCCCCTGCCTCCCTCCAGGGTCTCTCCCATGGGAGAGAGTCCTTCATAAATCTCTCCAACATGAGCGCCTCCCACGAGGTGCAGTCCATCAGTACAGACTGCTCCAGCATGGTCTTCCCACAGAGTCACAGGCTGCTTTGGGAACAGTCATGTACTCTGGCATGAGGTCCTCAGTGGCTGCAGGTCCACATGTGCTCATGTCCACCACAGGGTGCAGGTCTGCCACTGCTCAGCTGTGGTCCTTCACAGGCTGCTCCACCATGCTCCTCCACAGGTTGCAGGGGGACAGCCTGCTGTCTCACCACAGGCTGCCGAGGAACCTCTACTTGGGTACCTCCTCCCCCTCCTTGCTCACTGACCTCAGTAACTCTGCTCCAGCATGATTTCCACTGTGCTCTCCACCCCCCCGCTCTCCACTGCTCTCAGGTTTTATATTCATTAATTTCCTCTTCTGCCCTATGTTAATCGCAGAAGCGCATCCATTGTCTCTGATGGCTCAGCCTTAGCCAGAGGTGTGGCTGCATTTTTTTGCACCAGGGGAGCTTTTCAGCTTCTTACAGGAGCCATCCTTGGGACCAAACCAAACCAGCACATTTTGCATCCATAATCCTCCCTGAAGGCAAAAATGTGGATACAGAGATGCCAGTGTGCAGACTAGCTATTGACAAAATTGTTTTCTATGTATCAATCTTGAGTTTGGTTTAAACACTGACAGTTAGAGGGGGTGAAGGAAAATAAGAACTAATTACATGATAAATTGCACCTGTTTTGTGTTACTTTCAGTAGGAATGCTTCATCTGAGACTCTTAGAGAATTACTACTTAGGAAGGTACAAGCTGTACAAAGGTGGTTGGTTTTTTTTTTGTTTGTTTTGTGGGGTTTTTTTTAAACAGGGAATTTTTAGTGCGCTAAAAATCTGTGGGGGAATCTGCCAAAGGCAAAAAAATGGCTCCCTGATGTCAGCCATCCACTTCTGACTAACAGATCTCCCACTAAGTTTCCTTTCCCCAGCATGAGATATTTATTGTGATTTCACCAAGATAACACAAGGCAGGTTAGTTTTATTTTCACTGTTCCAGCATGGTGCTTGAATCTTGCCATTTGGAGGTGATTTCACTTATGCTGTGATACTTCTCCTGTGTTCTCCCTGCTGCCTACACTGGTCCACTGATCTGATACATGCAGGAGAGTTTGTCATTCATTGCAGGTGAAGGCTAGCAGCATAATAATTATGACTTGAAAGTAAATGAAAGTAATAGCAGCTTGTGATATTAAAAGGCATCACTGAAGCACCATGCAGATTCATTACAGTTCATATCACTGGAGCAAATCTTTCCTCCTGCCATGTCTCGGGGTTACATTCAGCTTCCCTCTGCTCTTCATCCACTGTGGTGCCAACACACTCCATACTTGTAGGAAAAATTCTGCCTATGGCTTCAATACCCACTCTGTATAAAATTTTGGACTGGCTGACTTGCTACATTATGGCAGCGTTGTGTGCTGTGCCAGAGGTTGTTCCTCCGCTTGGGGTTTGGTCCCCACGGGTCCTGTCTGAAAGAGCAAAGCTCTGTGGTCACTCATGTGCCCCGTGGGCAGTGTATTGCTGTGAAATACCCCTCAAATACACCTTTCCCGTCCTGGCTGGCTACGTGATTTGCTGCTTGGGGTCTCAAATGTCAAAATTCAACTTGGATGAGAAATCCCATTCTTAACAATGCCACAAAGGATTACAGAGTTATTCAGGAGGTGGAGAAGTGCCTACAGTTATACTCTGCTCTTTTACTCATAAAACTTACCCAAAGGAAACATGGAGAAGAGAGGATTCTTTCAGCTTAGCTGCTAAACTGAAAAATTTGTAGGAAAAAATTCAGCTATAGATAATGGAAAAGGATTGGTTTTGATGCAGCTTTTTAGCTTTTTCCTTTCAAAATAAGGGGAAAAAAAGAAAAGATCATCCTCCTGGTTCTGCCAGAAGTATGTTTTGCAAACAAAGTGAAATATATACTTTTCAATTATTTTATCTTTCCTATCCATATTTTTTATTTTTATTTAAATAAAATACTAAGTGAAAAATTGAAGTACATGAAAGTATTATATCCATAAAAATGTTAGCAAAAACAATTCCAAAATTTTCTACTGTTTTTGACTGTGGTTGTTGACCAAGTTCAGTTTCAATTAAGAATAATCTTTTCTTTCCAGAAACTCTTTCTTCTTCAAATGAAAAACAATTACATGGTGAACACTTTTTACTCAAGGGCATTAAGCACAACATTTAAAAGTAAAATTAAATTTATTAAGCACTGATTTTGTTCACCAATTTGGTAAATACTTATTTATATTGAATTCATTTTTAAATGGGTTAGATTCATTTCCAAAGATTTTCAGGATCTATGTTTTCTCCACTACCCTCCACTTCCAGTACATCTGCTTGCTGCCTTTAATTACTGACTTTGAAAAGGAAGTGAACTGAACTGTCTGAATTTCAGACGAGCCAGAAATTCCAACTTCTGGACATGTCTACTTATGTGCCTACATCTTTCTGAACTTCTGCTGAAAATAATGAATTTTTGCAGAAGATGAGGTTTTAATTTCAATTTCACATAAGTTTCAGGCCATCATTTATGCTTACTTATTTTCTGTCTGAATTCTCTCCCTCAGAGTTACTTTTCAACTTCATGTAGTGCGTTATTAAGAGTAAGAATATCATTGCCAATCATTGCACCTGTACATCTTTCTACTTGGCAAAAAATAAATTAAGGAATGTAGTAACACTGGCAGGGCTGTAGATAAACAGTGTAATTATCTACAATGTAGATTCTGAAATTCGTATTTTCATTGTTTTTACAAAATATCATTGCTGCACAAGAAGTGCTCTTGAAGTCAAACAAAGTCTGATAGGAGAAACTTTAAACACAGCTTTTAAGGAGGATAGCAGTTAAGCTTTAGTCAACCAGGTAAATCCAGAACTCTGTGCTGGGGCTGGTATTGCCCAGACTCCATCTTTAGCTGCAGAGACTTAGTCAGTGCCAGCCTTCTACCTTTAAGCTTTCCCCTGTTGTGTGACATGAATTTGTACCAAGATGTGAACACTGCTTCTGAAAATAAACTGAGGGCACAGGGTGAGCTAAAGCAAGAAGATTTTTTTTCTTTTGAAGATGTTAATCTTGAACTATTTTCTCAGAGTCCATAAGATGAGGAGAAATCACAAATGTGTCTTCATGGATGACTGTTGAGATCTAGCTGGTGTATAGGAAACTTTGCAACCTGAGTCTTTTGAGTGGTAAGATACCTGAACAGATGGTAGGTGTGTGTGCAATCATCCCAAAATATCTTGCTGTCTAGCAGGAGCATTCTGGGGACAGAGTTTCTGTGTCAAAAGTAAGTATGTTTTTTAAATTAAGCTAAAGATAACATAAAACCTGAAATCTGATACTGCACAGGTAAACATTTGTATTAATCAATCATTTCTGAAGATATTTTAAAAAGACATTTTAGGTTTTTATGTGACTCCATTGACAACAAGGTTAATTATATTTCTGTTAGTATGAAGATATGTAGTCATGGCCAAAGAACTGACAAAATTATTGCTGGAAAAGTAAATAGCCAATAATGCAATACACGTGTGTATTTAAAGTCCAGAAAAATGCCAGCTCTTTTCTGTGTTTAATCTCTCCTCAGCTCCATACCTAATCCCAGTCTCCATTCTGACCTTTCAGACTGACTTCCTTGAGGTTACTCCGTGAATACCAACATGTCATTCTTTAAAATCTCTCACTTCTGAGTGTTTTTGACACAGTGTCATCAGACATAAGAGTCCTGATCTACTTCTAGCGTTAACTGTTTGACACAGAGATTGGATTTAGCTGGCGGTAGACTGACTTACAGCTGATGTTGCTTACTTAACATCAGGTAACACAATGTCAACTTACTTTCTTAATTTTGTATCCTTGGTGCAATTCGTATTTATGTGACTGCCTTCTCCTGGCATCTGGCTCCAATGTGCAGGTCTGTGAAGGTTGCCATGGAGACTCAGAAGCAATCTGAGAATTACTAGGTCCACAGGATGTGGGAAAAGAGATATGGAAATTAAAGTGATGCCTGCCCTTCAGATGAGAGTCACACAGATCTGCTGGATCTCTTTGGAAGTGAGATTGGAGAGGGAAGAATGTTGCCTGTTGTCACAGTTTGACTTAGGTCCGACAACAATGCTCTCGATCCCCCCTCCTCCCAACCCAGGTAGGGAAGGAGAGAGAGAAAAAGAGAGAGACTTGGCTGGATTGAAAACTAAACTACACAGCTTTAATTAAACACTAATGAATCATACAAGAAAATATATACAATTATATACAGATATATATTCAGGTATGGGCAAAAGCCTCTCGCCTCCCCCCACCCCAGCAACTCCCACAGCACTTCCCTGAACTGGGAAGAGTCCCGAGGAATCCCGGAGCTGCTGCTGGAGAAAGCAGAGAGTTATGGGGGTCAGGAGATCTCGAGCCTAAGGGTCGACGGTGATGGATGAACAGAGTCCTCCCTCTACGCCGGCCATGGACGGAAGAGAAGGGCAGAAGAAGAAGGAAGGAAGTTGTCTTCTGTGATCTCTGACCTTCCTCTGAGCTTACGTAGATATATGGAATGGAATATCTTTGGCCAATTTTGCTGTCCGTCTAACTCAGCCTCCTACGGGGGGGGTCACAGATCTCCCCACAGTGTCTGAGCTGGCAGAGTGCAGGTGCGGCCTTGAAGCCTCAGTAGTTAGAAAAACATTCCACTGTCTTATCAGCCTAGCAGAACACACTGTTGCTAGCTACAAGAAAGCTTACTGAAGGAAAAAAAAACAGTAAAAAGAAAAATTGGCTTCATCCTGGCTCAAACCAGGACACCTGTATAAATGTTTAATTAACATGTTACAGTCACTGCTGTTTTTCTCTATCATTTTTCTTCCCTCCCCAACTGTTCTATAAAACAAAATTGTTAATTGGTAGCTCTTGCTAACCAAAAGACTGTGGAGGTGCCTGATATGCACACTTTCTAACTTTCTCATGAAACTGAGTGAAAAACCTGCTCTGCCTTCAGTATGATGATTCATTCATGCACTGATTTCTAGGTGTATTTAAAAAAACACAACATAACAGTGGGAAAAAGCCAAATATCTTATTAACACGGCCTTTATGAAATAAGGTGGGTTGTTTTTTCTAGATTAGAGGTAAACCAGTGTCCTAAGAGTAAATATGCCAAAAGTCCTAACAACCTTTGGCTCAGCAATTCACAAGATTTATTTTATAGGCAAGATCTTTTAGATGATGCTCTCTGTGGATTTTTTGAGTTTTAGAGGGTTTTTATTTTATTTTATTTTTTGTGGGTTTTTTGTTTTTGTTTGGTTTTTTGCTAACATTGATTTGCAGAAGTATATCTGTAATTTTTTGTGTTTGGGTTTTATTGTTTTGTTTTGCAACTTAACAGCCTGTGAGTTTTGTTCTACTTGGTAGATGATTGACAGAGTTTGGAATTAACAAGTAGTGTTTGCCAGAACAGTGTTATGAAGAATGAACAAGACTGGAAATTAGTTTAAAAAAACCTAAGTAACAGAAATATTATTTTTTCCACTGATACTACTCTGCTGACACTGACCTTAGTCCATTTTTTTAAATGTACTTCTAATTTTTCATTGACAAAATTCTTCCTAAAAAACCTATCCTCCATGTGTCTTAGCATGTCTTCTAGGAGAAAGTGCCCTGCTCTCTACAGCTCAGGTCTTAAAACTCACATATAACTTCCCTTAGGGGTTATTGAGGCTTGTCACTGGTGAAATTGTGTCCCAAGGAGCCTCCCCTTTCTTTTTGGCTTCCTTCCTCTGTCCTGTACTGAGATACTGAGCACTTCTGTGCCATAAAACCTTGTGATCTTCCCACAACACTGCCATGGAACAGAAGTGGACACCAGAGCGATGTCAACTCAGGAGAGCATGCAAGTAATACAAAGCCATCCATGTCCATAAAAGTACTGCTGTGTAACTGCATGTGAGGGGACAATTTTATTACTTCCATAAGAACAACATTCAAATAAGAGCAGACAGCGGATGCGTTAGCAAGCTGCATAGCCAAGATTCATCTTCCATCAGTCCACTACTCTAATTCAGAAAATACTCTTGTATTCCATCAGAATTGCTTATATGATGGTTCACAGTCTCTTTTTAGGTGGTAAATAGATTTGCATTGACAGGAATGAAAGGATTAAGGTATTAGGTATTCTGTTTGCACTCAGGCAGGATCTGAAAAGGTGAGGTATAGGAAGGAAGTTTGAATTCCCAAACCATGATTGCCTTTATCAGCAATACTGTAAACATTTATATTCCATTGCCATCAGTGTAATTTCTAGTCTAAGACTTAGAAAATATGAAGAAGTAACTTGGCAGTTAGCTGACTACTAGCTGTGGGTAAATTCTGTGAATTTATTGGCAAACATTTCACATAACTTACCATGAAAGATATTTATAGACATAATAAGGCTATTCCAGAAATTGTAGGATACAACAGCTGATAAAATACTGGTATGTAATTTACATTTTGCTAGCTGAAGCATTCTGTGACTCCCTAAAGTATTTATTACCTAAACAAAATTAAGAAAGATATGTTTGCATTACAGCAGAGTTTATCAATCAGTTATTCTTTTAATAAATTTGTTTTGAGTTTTTTCAGATTGCGAATGTATTCTTTAAGTTCAAAACAAGTACATTAGACAGGGCAATTACATCCGTTAGAAACTTCAAATAGGATTCAATATTTCATATTTCCTTTACTGTAGCAGTTATGGGTATTCTACGGTTTTGTTTACAGTCGAAAGATTCCTTTCTTTTCTTCCTTTGTAATGCAGAAAATGCTTAGTAGTGGAAATCTTGGAACTTAGAATAGTTAAACATCAGTTATTTGCATCCTGTCATTGGGCTGTCTTCTGTTACCAGATAGATTTCCACCATGGGAAAAAAACTTTCCTTCTGTCTTGACAGAATTGGCTCCTTGCAGTTGTGCAACCAAACCATAGTAGAAGAGAAATATACTGGCCTCAGCCTTGCATAAAATCTAGGAGAATTAAAAACTCAGCATGTATAGAAGCAGCACGTGTATTTTCCACACTTTGCAAGTATTTAAGAGGAAATAATGATTAATTGTGATACTTGTTAAGATAAGGGCTTGGAAAGAATTGATGGTAAAAATATGACATAATTTCTGCTTCATGATAGAGTAAAGTACAAATTAGGAATATATGAGGCTTGCAAATAATTGTAATGAAAGTACACAGCTCTGAAATAAATTAAATAATCATGTATAGTGAAAACCACAGTAAACAACTATATTTACGCACCTTCCTCCTAGCCGATCATCTGTTCACCAATCATCTGAACTCAGTATGATCCACTAAGAATTAATATTTAATTTAAAGCTTTTTCCAAGGGTAGTCTCAGAAGTCTTCCACCACTAACTTAAATAATCCAAATGTCTTCAAGAGAAGTAGGAAAGCAGATGATGGGGGAAAGTAACATTGAAGAGAACTGTATAACCTAAGGAAAACCACAAAGTTTTTGAATATCAGTTAAGCTTTTTTTTTTCTTTTTATCCTGACAGTGATACTGACAAATTGAATTACTACTTTCATAATGTACATGAACAACCAGAGATGTAGAAAAATGTTATCAGTAATTCAGAGTAACTGACTTTAGAATAAATTAAATAAAAGAATATTTAAATTAGTACATACATTCAGCAATATGAATGTTCACTTAATCAAGTGCATGGCACTTCAAACAATAATATTAATTCATAGTTGTACATATATAATAATAGGAAAACCTATGTAATACACATAAATTTGATAGCAAAAAAAATATATAATGATTTTTTAACTCTTAATTCAAATAATATATATCTAAGTGTTACAGATTTGATTACAGATGGTGCATGAATTGTTCAAGGACTGTAGCAAATTCAAATGTACAGAATATATACAACGTAGTTTTTTGATAACTATTATCATTAATAGATACAATAGATACAATGTTTTTTAAATGCATCACTATGTTTTGTCTATAAATACCACCTTTCCTTTTTCTTCTCTTCATGGGCCAGGATCTACCAAAACCCTGCAGTTCTTGTTTCATTTACACAAATTGTTAGAAAAATAACATTTCTACTCCTTTGTTTTTAATATTCAAATCATGAGGCTTGTAGAGGTTTGGAAAAGTAACGACATATTGATGGGGGGCAGTATCAGTGTATAAGTTCAAGTATATTACAGATGTAATAAATTCCCCAATCAAAATATCTTCATTATAAGACAGATGTAATAAAATACATATTAGTGATTAAAAAGCAAATGAGTTCAGTGAATAGTTCAGTATATTGAAAGTAATGAGAATTTACACTTTCATTTGGTAAAGATGAGAAATTACTCACCATCCAGTCATTCGGTGTGATTCATCAAAACCAAAATGTGTTCTGGGATGCATGAATGTATTTAAAAGTTCTTTAAATCATATGGTATCTTTGAATATTTTAAAATTAAAAATTACAAAACATTTCAATACCTTTTAAAATTTTCTTTTGCTCTGGGGAAAATGGAAAGAGAGGAAGAAGAGAGGAAGGGAGCAAGAAGAGAGAAGGCCTTGCCACAATTCCCAGTAGACTGAAAATTTTCTTCCCATTGTGAACATCATGTCATAGAATCTTAGAATGGATTGGTTTGGAAGGGGCCTTGAAGATCATCCAGTTCCAACTCTCCTGCCATGTGTAGCAACACCTTCCAGTAGATCAAGATGCTTAAAGCCGCATCCAACCTGTCCTTGAACACATTCAGGGAGGGAGCATCCAAAACTCCTTTGGGCAACCTGGTCCAGTGTGTCACCGCCCTGACAGTATAGAATTTCTTCCTGATATCTAATCTAAATCTGCCCTCATCTAATCTGTATCTGCCCTTAAAAATCTAAAGTTGATTATAAATTAGTTATTATGGTAGCAATTCCAGGTGAAATAGCTGGGAAGCTGAAGAAGAAGTATTAATTAAGGACAGTAATGGACTGGACTATCGACATCTGCTTAGTAAATTTAGCTTACTGCTGCATGGTGCATTAATTAAAAAAATAACAGTATGAGACCAGCAAAATTTAGACAAATGGATCAATAACTAGTTGGTTGACTTCTCAAAAGTGGGGAATCATGTTTAAACTGAACTAGTAGGGGCTAGCAGTGACAGAAGAACAAAAAAAGAAGCAATGCTGCTTTAAAAATTTATGTGATATAAGATGCATCTCTGAATTCAGCATTATTCAAAGTGTTACTAAAGTATGGAAACTACTTCTGGTACATATGTACTTCAAAAAGCTGGAAATTAAATGAATGAAATGGAAATGGTGTATGAAAAAGCCATAAGAACATTTTAAGAACTAAAGAACTAAAGTCTATTAAGAATACTAAAATTAAGACTTGATCATACTATGTACTTAGCTTTGCTAGGTAAGACATTAATTCTTTAGTGCTTAAAGACGACACCAAAGATGGTTGGGAGTTTAAAGACATACACTGAAAATGGAATAGCATTAGTGTTCTTATGACTGAATATGAATAACCATCAGAACAAATGAACTCAAGTTGTGCCAGGGGAGATTTAGGTTAGATATTAGAGGAACCTTCTTCATGGAAAGGGTAATTAAGCACTGGAATAGTCTGCCCAGGGGGGCAGTTGAATCGCCACCCTTGGAGGTATTAAAAAAAATGTGTTGATAAGGTGTTTAGGAACATGGTTTAAGCACTGGACTACAAGGTAGAGTTAGGTTATGGTTCACTCGATGATCTTAAAGGTCTTTTCCAACCAGAATGATTCTGTGATTCTGTGAAATAGTATTTTCAGTCTACTTTACTTATTTCATTTATGATCATAAACTTTCATCAGCAGTTAGTAACAGGATACTGAGGCAATATGGCATATGCTTTCTAATTGGTCTCACAAAGTCTTGCATTGAAGTGGAATCTAGTTTAGTGACATCTGCCTACTTAGTCTGTTATGAACAGAATATATCCTTTATCCTTGAGTTTGTAGTATTACATAAGTACTTTTTACTGATATATTTAAAGGATTTCAAGTCAATACTATAGCTGGATAATTTAAGGATACCAAAAAAAGGAACAATTTCCACTGCTTAAGCCAGACATTATGATTAAATCTAACTTTTTGTTCTTCAGATAACATTCATAATCGTTATGAACAGAAAGTTGAAGATGTTATTCAGTTTGTCAGCTTCTAAGTTTATACTGTTGTGTTGGCTACTATAGTAACATAAGACCATGACCATTATGTGCAAACATTTAAACCAGATTTGTTTCTAAGAATGTGGTACGTTTCTCACCCTGGCCAGCCTCAGATACTGAACTACAATTAAAATCAAGAATTAAGATGAAAAGTGACATTCCATATGCAGCAGCTTAAAATGACTGCCAGGCTATGTAAATACAGTCATAAATTGCTTGAATTAAGGAGTGGACTGAAGGAAGCAGTGATTCCTGAACCACTCCTCATACATCTGCACTAACAGCAGCAGGTCAGCCTGCAGAGGCCAATCTTTCTTGTTTGACATAACATAAGAGGTTCTAGGAAGGGCCCTGCCTCCCTGGGGGTGACCAAGTGAAGTCACTGCAAGTCAATTACTTTTCTGGGGGTGAGAGGGCCTTGGCTAGAACAGGAGACTGTTCCTATCCATACACATGCTCTGGCAGTGCCATCAGCTCAGACATTCTCCAGCATAACCCCAAACTGGTTGTAACTACATACTAGCATTGAGATCTGAGCTCAAGCTTAGTCACAGGCTTCAGATAACACACAGATTACTTTTATATCTTGCATGTAGACTTAGGAAGCCCATGCGTTCCTGGCACTCAAACAGGTGTCTTGATTTCCAGAGATGTTGATCATTCAGTGATCTCTGTGATGTTCACTGAGAAAGAAATACTCAGAATTTTTAAAAATTAAAAATATTAGAATTTAAGTGGCTAATTATGAATTTAATTGCTTAACTACAGACAGAAAATGCCTGAATACTTTTTATCATTCACTCTAATATTAAGGAAAGTAATTTTTGTCATTATAATAATGACTTCAGGAACACACCATTGACTCAGTCATGCAATGTGTACTTCTGTTGCCAGGCATCCAGGTTATGTTTATATAGCACAGTGCAGTACCATGTAGAAACAAGCAGATAATCTCCAGAGGAACTATATTGGGACCTGGAAACATCAGCACCTTTATCATTCAGTGTTTTAGTGTGAATTTTATCCTTCATCTGACTTGTACCCTGCATAGTGCTATGTGTTTATTATTATTACGTAACAAAGAGTTCCACAGGTCATTTTGCAAGGACTTTCATGCATAAATATTCACTAAAATGATTAAGGGTTGCATCATTAAATTTTAACATCATAACAGTTCTCTGTTTATACTTGCGAGCTCTTTTCTACTACTGTACACATTATTTAAGGTATTTTAACAATCAGACTCATTCCAGGTAAGCTCCTTGTTGAAAATTTGTGTTTACCATTGCAAGTTCATTACCAATGTTGCATAAAAGCCTTTAGCTTTTTCATTAAGAAATGTCTATATAGGGCAAAATCCTAATCTACAGTCATGTAGGTATTCCATTTGTTTTACATTGAACTCATCTCACCACCAAAAAAAATATATTTATGGTATAAACTGGAGTGTATCACTTCAAGAAAATTCAAGTTGCACTTACCTCATTTCCAACATATACAATACTAAATAAAAAAGAAAGTCACTGGCAAGCTACCGATAAAGAAACAATGACATTTGAAAAACAAAAATACTCTTTCAATTTCACTTAAGAAGTCATCACTGCTAGTGAAAACCTTGCTGCCAAGATACTTTTAAAACCAACACTTAATTTCCTGTTGCCTCACAACAGTATGAACACTGAACACTTAGAGCTTACTGTGGTGTCAAACAATCCAAAATAGGGCTAAATATGCAACATACTGTTCAGCTTCATAAATGTAAGTCTGCAGGAGGTAGAAGAGCTATTGCAAATCTTTGAAACTATCAGCTCCTCTGAGACACAGAATTTTGATGAAGAGTCTTAAAAACTGATTGTGTTTTTTCTCTCAGAAACCCAAATATCAGTCAAGAGAAAAGAGAAAGCATAGAGAGCTCAGTACAGCTTCTAGAGAAATACAGTCAATAACAATATAATTGTCATGATGACTACAGTTATTCTAGGAATTCTTATTTTTTCTTTATTCAGATCTGTCATATTTGAGTGGTAGAATGAAAAGTCTCTAGTTAGACCAGGAGTGTAAAAAGGCAAAACTTCCATTAGGAACTTGGGAAAGATCAATATATTTCTGTGTGACAGTAAGGAAGTGAAATATTTTAAACTGTTGGCCTTTAAATCTAAAGAAAGACAGGGAGCAGGAAAAGAGATCAGATTTCAGATGTTTTTGTTAAAATTATACACTTTCCTATATCCTTTTATAATGCAGAAGAGTTGAAGGAATATGAGAGGTTATCAGAGGTTTACCAAATGTATGTGCCCAGTCTTTGGCTTACAGTCTTTCCATCCTTTTTAATACAAAAAAGCAAGTGATTACAGAAATTTATTCCAGGCACACAGGACAGACTGACCTGCATAAATCTGTCATAGTCTGAGTGTTTAAAAATGGGTGTGATTGGAAAGGTCTACTATGTCAATGGTAATTAGACTATTAATGATATAAGGGGATGCATTTTATACAGCTCATTATGAATTTGAATATTTAAAAAAACCTAAAATTTTTAAATAACTTTCTACCCATAATGATTATGCATGTTAAGTATGAATAGAAAAATATTCATGCATAATACTTGCTCTTTATTAACCTCAATCCTTGAGCATTTCAGTTTTTAAATTAAATTACTGTGTGGTTGTTTTTTTTTCCTGAACCTGATGTCATAGCACAAAGCCATCCTAATATAAGCATTACTGTAAAAAATACCTTTTGAATTCTAAATTTTACAAAACAAAGCACGTAATTCAGATTTTGTTACAAATAAAATGTAATTGTAAATTTCAGATTTTCTGATCATAGAGTCTGAAAGTGAATGATGTTTTCATGAAACTAGTACATTTTTTAATGCTAGGGTCAGATGTTAGTTTTCCATCCCCATTTTCAATGACTACCCTAGCCAACATTAAGAAAAGCAATGTTTTGTAAATGTATCAGCACTATTCTTTCTGAGACAAATGCACAGTCAAAACTTAATTTGGTTATTTTTTTTTACTAAATGTGAAAGGAAGTCCAGGGGAACTTTGTCTGACCTGATACTTAGATCACTTTCAAGAGCATAAGGGTCTTAATACATTCTGCCAGTTATAGCTCACATCCTAGATGGTTACAAAAGTGACTCGAACCAGGATACTCAGGAATTGTGCCAAAGAGTATCTCTATTTTAGGACAGCTCAGCTCTCTGGAATGTTTTCCTTTTGCTGCTTTTTGTCAATTGACCTATAGTAAGTCAGGCTATGGGTTTCAGCTCAGTTCTGTTGAATTCTGGGATATAGTTATCATTATCTTCTTGACATTATTATTTCTTAAATATCTGATAAGTAGCTGAGAGCTTCCCTGCAAATTATCGTACAGTCTTCTAATGGTGTCATGCACATTTACACAGGTCAGTTAATGATGCCCACAAATATCTCTCCACAGCCACGTGAGTTTGGAAACATCATCTTTCCAATATGGATGTGATTTTCTAGAAAAGTGTTTGTTGCATAGAGGAGTACACAAATCAAAACTGGTATAATACTACATGACGAAGTGAACCTAAAAACAGAACAAGGGAGAAAACAGAAGTTGATGGCTTCACCTTGTTTATTTCCTATTTTGTTTGAACATGCTGAGAATCTTCTTATAAATTAGGTAGATACATTAAATGGATCTTAAAAAATAAATCAGTATTAAGTGAGATTGAAGACTAACAAACTGGTAAAAGAGGTGGTCAGAATAGAAGAGGCATCCCAGAGCAAAACGGAGAGATTTCTGTGAAATGAAAAGCGTTGAAGCTGTTGTAATTGATGGAGAGGACTGAGGAAAAGGAAACTTGAAAAGGGAGCTAGCTAAGGGTTACAGACAGCAACGTTGTATGCAGAGCTGAGGAATCAAAGGATGTTTTCAAACAGCTTCTCAGCATGGTGCCCAAGCAGTGAAATAGCACAAAGAGAGCCATGACAGGGTTTGAATTCATGGGAGCTCAGTGTGAGGAGCTGTACAGTCTGTAGTGGATGTATAGGCTCACCCTCTCCAGGGAGAACAATTGGTTTTGTTTTCCAGAGACACAGCAGCTATGGACTTTAAAGCATCTTAGGAGATTTTGTTACAATGACATGTGGAATAATGGGAAGAAAAGAATGACTAATTAATTCTGTGTTTGATAGGATGGTCATTTACATCACACTGTTTCATCAAAACCAAACCGTTACTCGACTGGTGAAAAGTCCCACTGGTATGGCAACCAAAACCAATAATAGTGCTCAAATATTGCAGTAGATTTCAGAGTCCAAACATGACAAATTCAGTTACTACTGCAAAGAGCGAGATTAATCAAAAGAAAGGCACAGCATAGAATCTGCCACAGTGCTCATCAGGTAGCTTGTCAAGGCTTGCTGCTAGCACTTTAATAGTAAAATAAGTAGATATCATCTGAATAGTGGAGAATTATTAAAGTCCAGCCTTCATTTTCTCTTCAGTTTTTCCTTTACCTAATCTCTGTTTGGGGGGATGTGTTACAACTTGCTTAGAACCTTTACAAGATACAAAATTAAATATACACCGTACATGAGCCTGATTCACAATTTGTACATTGAGCAATTTTTTTTACATGCTTTACTCCATGAAATTTGGTAAAATATGTTTATGTTATTTGAAGAGCTAATTAAGGGATTTATATTGCCCTTGACAATACATTAGTGCTAAGCTTTTGTTTGGCTTTTGTAAGACCATTTTCTGATGGAAAAATGAAACTGAAGTATAAATTATATCATACAAAAAAACACCCAAGAGAACATCTTCAGAACTGTGACCATTAGACATGCACAGCAAATATACATATATCTATTTCAGTCCACCTACAGTCCTTGAAAATTAAATTCATTGTTGCATGGTATATTTCCAATAGAAGCTTGGCCTTACTGTTCTAAACATTTTTTCACCCCCCCTTCTATTTGAGATGTGTGAATTTGAAGCAGTAGGTTTGTTTCTTTTCCACAGCCTAGTGCTCCAGCCTGAATAAATTTTCTCATTTGTCTGTATCCCAATTACAGTACATCCTCTTTGACTCAGCTGAAGAAACTATTAACTGCCCTGGAGTGAGACTCGAAGCTCCATCTCTGTGCCTGCCATTGGTCCAAAGCCAGCACGGAAAACTGTTATGTTTGTGACCTTGCAGTTTCTTTCTGAACCTCTCCCACTTGAGGATACTGTGTGTTTGGGAGAGATGGGCTTACTTTGTAAGTTCTTCAAAAAGTGAGGTCTCCCTCAGGTAAATAGTATTTTTAATGACTATAAAAAGCCTAGATGCGACTTTTTGTTATTTTTGTGTTTTTTATTTTAGAAGGAGAAAAATATCAGAAAATTTTACTTCACAAACATTGCGTAAGTTCCCATGGAAGTCACATGGGGATGATATAGTCATCCCAACAGATATGGGATGATCAACTCAGCAGTTCCCAGATGACATGCTGAAAAACTAGGGAGCCGGAAATCTGCAGCCTCTGTAGCCTGCTTCCTTGGTATACTTCCTATGTTGGTGATAAGGAGCAATTTTCCTGGAAACCCTAAGTTTTTGTAACCTGAAAGATGCACATTTCTGGGAACTTGAAGACCCACATCTTGCAAATTAGGAAACCTGGTGTCCTTCCTCAATACCATCGCCATGAAGACAGACACAAGACTGCAGAAAGTGTTCCTGGAACACAAAAAAATAGTGGTCTGCTGGCAGCAACCTCTGTAAGAAAAGAGATAGGAACCTATCAGTCTGTCTCTTCAGATTCCAGTAAATGAAATTCCAGAACCTAGGTGCAAGAATTTTCATTTGTCCATTCTGAATTTCATAAGGTTCTTGATAGCCCACTCTTCCAGCCTACCCAGGCCTTCCTGCAGGGGTGCTGTCTCCTCCTTCTGAAGTGTCTACTTCCCCACTAAGTTTGGTATTATCTGCAGACTTACCAAGGTAGACTTTATACCATCATCCAGATCACCTATGATGATATTAAACAGTGTTGGGCCCAATATTTGTCCCTGAGGGACCCCACTTGTGACAGGTTGCCAGTTTGAAAAGGAGATATTTACCACCACCTTTTGGGTGTGGTCTGTCAACCAGTTCGCCACCTAGCCACTGCACAGACCACTTGTCTAGACCATACTGCATCAGTTTCTCTAGGAGGAGGCTATGGAGAACTGCTTTGAAAACCCTGAAGAAATCCAGGTAGACAATGTCCACTGCTTGCCCCACATCAACTGTTACTCCATCATGGTTACTCCATTGCAGAAGGAGATCCAGTCTGTCAAGTATGATTTGCCCTTGGTGAATCCATGCTGAGTTTTCCCAGTCACTTACTTCTTTTGACTTGTGATGGTCCCCAAGGAATATTAGTTCCATAACTTTCCCAGGCATTGAAGTAAGACTGGTGGGTCTATAATTTCCCGGATCTTCCTTAACGTCCTCCTCGTACGTGGGGGTGATATTATCCTTCTTCCAGTCTTTTAGGTCATCCCTCGATTTCCACAACTCCTCGAAGATTATGGAGACCTCACAATGATGTCATCCAGCTCTCCTAACTCCCTCATGTGTACAGTGTCTCAGCCCCTCAATTTGTAGTAGTCAAGATCTTGTGATAGTTCATATACCATGTCTTCCTTCAGTGATGACAAGTCTGTTTGCATTGATCTAACCTTGCTCAAACTGGTGGGAAGACTGCATAGAAACTACCTACCTGAAAAATATAACTTCAGAGTATGTAGTTACAAGAACATACTCACATTTATTTTACCTGTCCAAACTCGTTTTTACCATTACCTGTAGCTTACTATGGCTTTATCATAGTGTTCAATAAGTTGGTCTTCATCATTGTGATCTCAAGCACTTCCAGCTCAGATAGTCAGTCTCCAAATGTTATGTCTCTCATCTGGGAATTTCTCTCATTGGTGTTCAACGTTGCCCTGCCCTGTCACGATCCGTGACCTATTATATCTCCTTATTGGAGTGTATTAACTTATCAGGATTTGCTGAGAGATCCACACGTGGTATCGCCTCACACAGAGGATACAGGAACTTATGTCCCGACTTTTTTGAGTGAATAACTCGCTCAGTGCTTACTAAATTTCTAACAACAGCAAGGTTTATTGTGGGGAAAACAAAGCAATTTGGGGCAGGAGGTTCAAAAGGAGTGATTACAACACATTAAACATATATGGGTACACCTTAGTTACACAAGACAAAATTATATTTTTTCTATAAGCTGGGGTAGCCGGAATTGTCTCACCACGGCAGTGCAGGTAGGATGAGCTGGGTAGCAAAGAAGCTGCGGGCACTCCAAGCGCAGGTCGCCCCCCCCCGTGGCTGCGGCTCCGGGGACCGTAGGCGTGACGAGCGGCTCCGGGACTTTGGGACCGGGGCTTTGGCAGCTGCAGCTGCGGCGAATGGCGCCGGGACTCTGGGACTGCGGCTTTAGCAGCGGCGGCGGCGCGGCTCTGCGGCGGGTGGGTAGGCAGGCAGGCAGCGGAGCGGCTCTGCGGCGAGCAGCTCCCAGCAGCGGGGGCGGGCGGCAGCGCACAGCAGGAAAAAGGGGGGGGGGCGG
>NW_009970716.1:1436188-1466336 GCF_000747805.2 Chaetura pelagica
GGCCAGCAGCGGCGGGGGGCAGGCAAGCGGCAGCAGCGAGTGGGCAGGCTCTGCAGCGGGCGGCTCCCAGCAGCGGGGATGGGCGGCAGCGCACGGCAGGAAAAAAATGGCGGTGGCAGGCTGTGTGTGTAGACGACCGCCTCGAACACGAGGAGAGAGCGAGAGAGAGAGGGGCGTGTCGCGCTGCCTCTTTCATGGGGTTCTTCGGCGCCAGTTTTGCATTTCTGGGCTTTTCAGCCAATCAGACGGGACCTAGTCCTGCCCCTGCTTCCGGCCACGGCTCCTCCCCTGCAGCAGCTGCTCCCCCCCCCATACACACAGAGGGGGTTTCCTGCCGCGTGGAGACACCGTTTTAAGTCAGTTTTGTCGGCTGACTCAAAGGACATTTCATGTTCGTGTAAGGAAATACCTGGTCCTTCACATGCCCCATTTGTTTTTTTTTCTGTGATAAACATTGGAAAGTCTGACCTCGGTTCAGCCCATCAATAGTTTTTTAATCTTATAAATGTAATGGTAAAGTGTACCATAGCCAGTTATTTTTCACGAAAGAAACGCAAACAAAAACAACCTCCCCCAAAAAACCCCAAACAACCAACAACAACCAAAAAGAAAGAAAGAAACACAATTGATCTTGAACAACAAATTATGATAAATACAATCCCAAAGACCAGTTTACTTGGCTGGTATTAAGTGCTATTCATATGGGACCCTGAGAGGCTGTCAGACACTTTATTTCCTTTATGGTTCAACTGTCCACACAGGAAGCAAATCAGAGTATACATAACATTTCCCCTGCAGATATATCTTTTATTCAGAAGTACAAATTTCCTGAATATCTTCTGAAGTTTGTCAGGATGTGAAAGGCAGCAGGAACTTCATACCATAGATGGAAGAAAAATAAGTTCTTTCACAAGACAGCTTCAGAGCAAATACTTAACTGAGTAATTCTACTGATATTTCCTTCTGTCACACACCTCTAATGCCTAAATATTGCTTGTAACCTTTATTTTTCACCTCTTTCAATGAGAAGTCTTTTTCCACATGGCAAATTTATTATCAGATACAGAACTTTTGTAACTTTACATTTTAGGGAATGGGACTTCTTATCTGTTCTTTTTATCTGGTTGGGTTTTGGGGCTTTTTTGTTTGTTTTTAAATGCAATGTCTGAACGAGTTAGTGACATCCTGGGCAACAGCCAATTCCCATGCCAATGTAATAGACAGAATGGATGGAAAACTGTATCCATTTAACATGTTTTTATACCTACTTCATCCTAGGTAATATGTTCTCATGGATCATGATAGCAAATACTTTTCCAAATAGGCTATATATGTATCTGTCTATATATTTGTATTAGGTTCAATATGTTTAATTTTCTTTAAATTGGTCTGGCACAATCTACCTGCTATAGAACTTTATTGCATTTTATCCCATTTTGCTCCTATTGCCAAATTCTTTATTGAGCTTCCCTTCAGAATTTCTTCTAAGACCTTGTGTAGTAGTAAAGTCAAACTAATAGAGTTCCACATTTTGATTTTTCTATTCTACAGACTAAAGATCTTGACAGGTTTTTCTAACTTTCAACATCATGTGCATTACTATTATAACATAATATTTTACAGAATGATGTTTCCTTCAAAATTTGCAAGTAGTTTTGGACAAATGGCAATAAAAGCTTCCCTTGCCTCTTTTATTTATTGTCATTCCAGTATGTCACAATATAACAAAAACCTCCGGGCTAGAAGGATCTTTCAAAGGTCATCTAGACAATATTCTTTCCCCACTGCAGCATCAGTGCATGTATCTAAAATGGAAATAGCAAGATATTTTGCATTTATGCTCAGGTTACAGTATCATTCCTGACAGATAATTGTCTAAGACTTCCAATGATGCAGACTCTGTGCCTCTAGCAGGCAATTTATTTTGTTGCTTTGTTATCTGTAATATTGGACATTTTCTTAATACCTTGCCTGATAATTACTTGTGTATTTTTAATCTTCTGCCTGTTCTATCATCTTTCTTCTGGTCAGGAATTTATTTTCTATCTCTTTGCAGTTATCTTCTGCATATTTAAAGATACTGTATCACCTTTGGAGCCTGTGCTCTTACACCTAAACAATGCCCATATTTGCTCCTCATACATAATCCCTTTCAAAACAGTTTTATGGTGTGTCCTACCATTTTATCATGTAGTCCACACCATTTTTGATGTGCAGTGTCAGAACCTGGACAAAACATTAGATGAAAATCAAAGCTAAGTAGAATAAGGTATTCCTAGCATATATTGCATTGGCTATTCTCATGGTTTGAGGGAAGTGTACGATGTATGTCCTCTATTGGAAAGGACATACCATTTTGCATTTGGGTTCAGACTGGAATCAACCACATTCATGTTTTGTTCTGAAAACTAATGATTTATCTAGTTCTGTAGTCTTTATTTACATATTTAATTACTCCAGATTTAATGTAGAATTTTCCACTTGTCCTATTCTAAAGTTTTAGTTCTTTTCCAATTTAAAATTGGTTTGAGTTCTTTTCCAGAAAATTATTCTTTCCATTCTTTCCAACAGCAAATTGATATATTCTTTAAGTCTAGTGAACATACTCTGTTTCCCATCACTTGGTTTATTAATGAAATATTAGTGGTAATGAAATCAGAGGTGAACTCTGATTAAGTCAATTCTTCACACTTCCATTTTCCCTGTAAAATTTAATACTTCTGAGTAGTTTTCCAACGAGTAATATATTTGAGATTAGTTTTTCTTTGTTGGCCTATTACAGCTCAAAGCTTCCTCAGCTTACTTACGAGAATATCACATGTGAGCGTGATAGGCAAAATTCCTACTAAAGTCAAGTTATTTTTCTTTGTTGTACAGTTCTGGTACCTTCTTAAAGAAGAAAATTAGGTCAATTCAATATGAACTCGTCTTGACAAGACCATGTTAGCTGTTTTGCTTTAGATCCTTTCCTCTGTATTATTTTTTTCTAGGAAATTTAGATAGCTAAACTCCTCTATAACCTCCAACTACTGTGTTGTGTACCACTTGGCCAACTGCTCCACAAAAAAGACATGTCCTTACATCTTTTAATAGTTCTGTTATCTTTGTCCCCTCTTCCAATCTGATACTAATTTTCCTCTTGTTCTCTAGTGCCATTCATTACTTTCTGACTTTTTTTTTATCATACTCCACTGAACCTTAAAATATCAGTTTGGATAGTAGGATCACATTTCCACTTTAAAGTCTGAGGCTATCTCTGTGAGAAATGAACTTTAAAACAGGTTTAAAATAAGCTTTTCCAACAAGATAAAAGTATTTGTACTTCAATTTTTTCCCTTTTTTTTCATTTTTCCTTTTTTTTTTCCTTTTTTTTTTTCCTTTTTTTTCTTTTTTTTTCCTTTTTATGTTGGATATCTCAATGATATGTCACTGTTGTACCATAGGTATTAAAAAGATATTAATTTTTCTCTCTTTTAAGTAACATTCATCCATACTGCTAAATATTATGTATAACCATATTGGTACCACCACTTGCTCTTTAGTTAACTGAATTAATTTTACAAACTACTGTTCATAAGAACTACTCATCTTGGGTTTGGCATACATAATGGATGTTCTTTCTGCAGTCTCAGAAGAGAGAGCACATAAACGTGTAACATCTGCAAGAGAGCTTCATCTTCAAATTAAGAGACTGTCTTTTGAACTGAACTGAGCACAGGACCAGGGAAATACAAATACCCAAGCCCCTTGAGCAGAATGAATGTCTTCTCACTTTCATCAAATTTTCATGAGCAAGGGAACTGATGATATAAACTACAGCCTGGAGACAATATTTATCTTCAGATATTCACAGATAACAGGGCAACCCATTACACTGTTATCTTTTTTGTTGCAGAATTTTTTCCCTTATGGAAAACTGTGACTGTTGCCTGTTGTCTACCTGCTGTTCAACTCTGAGAGACGTTTGGTCCTGTAATCCCACCTAGGTCATGAAGACAGCAATTAGGCTCTCCCAAAGTCTATTAGCTTTTTCTTCTTTAGGGTGAACAAACTTGTACCTCATGAGTTCCAATCCCTTCACCACCTTGGTAATTTTCTGCTAGACTCTCCAACTGGTCAATGTCTGTAGCATTCACAAGTGCTGAGGAGGAGTAATAATCACTTCCTTTGACATGTCCTGTAGCCTGAAAACTTGCCTCCTCTTCATCTTGTAGGACACCGTGCCACTCACCCTCACACACAGAGCCCTGTAGTTGCACTTGATCTAATTAAGACCTTCCTAGACAGTATTATTTCCTGTAAGAGTGTCAAGGCCACTTCTTGTAGACTATTCTAAAGCTCTTTAATCAGTCAAGATGAAGCACTCTGTTTTCCACAGACTACTGATATAAACATTGGAAGAGAGAGCTTAACCCCAGCTAGCAACTCAGCCCCACATAGCTGCTGCTCAATGTGCTCCAGTGTGATGGGGGACGGAATTGAAAAGGCAAAAGTGAGAAAACTCATGGGTTGAGATAAAGGCAGTGTAATAGGTAAAGCAAAAGCAGTGCACACAAGCAAAGCAAAGCAAGGAATTAATTCCCTACTTCCCATTGCCAGGCAATCTCCAGGACAGCAGGACTCCATCATGAGTCATGGTTACTTGAAAAGACAAATGCTGTAACTCCAAATATCCCCCTCTTCCTTCTTCTTGCCCCAGTTTTATATTCTGAGCGTGATGTCATATAGTGTGGTATATCCCTTTGGTCAGTTGAGGTCATCTGTTTCCCCTCCCAACTTCTTGTGCATCCCCAGAGGAAGACTGCATTTGAACAGCAGCAGACATAATCCAGTAGGTGTAGGAATAGAGCTCTGGTATCTGCTCAACTGTGTATTAAAATGCTGTATATATAAAATTAAGCCTGTATTCAGATTTTCGATATTGTTAACTCGAGTCTTCTGTTCACATTTTCAGGTATAGACACAATCCACAGCTGTTGTAAAGTGATGAAACTGTACTGAGACTGTCAATTCAGCTGAGGATGTGGCTGCGAAAGTGAATCTATAATAAATTATTGGGTATTTTTTTCTTCCTAGCTTGAGTGGTTTCGATTTCCAGGAATGCTTTTTTTAGCTAATGTGTTACTCAAGCTAGGATGGTTTGTTAATTTCAGAAAATATTGGACTGAAATGTAACATCTTTCAGATGAATGTACAGTAGAAAATTATTATTATTATTAAAAAGTATTTATCCAGGCAAAATATTCCTCATTTGTGAATACAAATTAGCAAAACTAAACATTTAAAATTGGGGGAAATTTAGAGGAATAATACAGTAGTGCAAAATGTGTATGCTCTGGAACCTATTAAACTATTTTATAGACTTTTATAAGAGTAAACTCATTAAATGTTATTCCTTTTGCTGCAAAATTCTGAAGCTTGCTTACAGTTGGCATCATTACTAAGATATAAAAATATTTGGCTTTAAAAGTAGTCTCAAGAAAAAGCACATTGCACTCAATGAAAAATCAATTCTGTCAGTCAACACAGATTGTTTAATCTCAACTGAAAGAAGATGGGAGAGAAAAGTGTTTATCTTATGATTACTTTGCCATAACTCTCTGTCCTAAAGCAAAAAATATAATTCAAAGAAAGGCAATGAAAAATAACAGTGACAATAATCACCAAATGAGTTACAGAGTTCCTGACAGAAGAACAGAGACTGATAAAGGTAATAACATTACACTCTGTTCCTAAAAGAATTCAAAATTAACTGGTAAATGCTAAATTCAATACAAAAGATAAATCTAAGATTAAAATACGGCTACTATTTCATACAGAAATTTTGGTTTCTGCAGAAAAACTTTATACGTGGTTGAAAGAAAGTTCCAGAATGTTATATACCAGGAATGCAGAAGCTGCCAAATTCCACTCAAAACCAGTATGACTGTCTGTGCTTAGGTAGCAACAGTGTATAAGCTTGGTCATGATGAAGTTAAAGGTATAAATTCTATTCTTAGTATAATTTGAAATTCTTATGCAGGCTTTGACACTATGACTCAAAATAAAACTAATCAGTTGCTTTCTCTTCCTTTGTCCTGGCTTAAGCCAATATGAAGCCAATTTTGCTTTAACAGATTTTTATTTTTTTTGCTTCAGTTAACTCGCTTTTAAGCTGCACACTTGCTGAAATTAGCAGCAAGTTTTGCAGCCAGTGGCCTGGTAACACCAGCAGGTTTATAGTTATTGCTTAGAGACCAAGACCACTTTGGCTTCTTAGATCTGCTGCTTCAGATACTAAACAGCAGAAGACTATATCTACAACCCTCCTGTAGGGAGGAGCAAACTAGACAAAGGGTGAAATTGGCCAAACCCATTATTCCATCCCATACACGTAACTCTCAATACAAATTCTGGGAATCATGGAAGTTAACTTCCCTTTTTCGCGCCCTCGGTCCATGGCATCCAGAGAGAGCTCTATCTGTCCATCTCCTTTGATCCCTAGATCTGTGTGATCATTTGAATTAAGTCTGATGCTATGGGTTTCAGCTCAGTTCTGTTGAATTCTGGGATATAGTTATCATTATCTTCTTGACATTATTATTTCTTAAATATCTGATAAGTAGCTGAGAGCTTCCCTGCAAATTATCGTACAGTCTTCTAATGGTGTCATGCACATTTACACAAGTCAGTTAATGATGCCCACAAATATCTCTCTACAGCCACGTGAGTTTGGAAACATCATCTTTCCAATATGGATGTGATTTTCCATTTTCACTATTCAAATCGCATACTAAATCAACATGTACCTCAAGTCTAACACTTCCAACATCTTGTGTATTAAAATTGCATGCACCGTGCTCTAGCAGCGTAAGAAGCATGGCATTAAGTTTCTGTCTAAATTGCTGGGAACCTAATCAGCAGAACTGGGACAAAAATAACCAGTAAGTTAAAATGTTGCATAACTATCTCTTTGTCTGATTATCTAGCTGCAGTTAATAACAAACAGCCACATATTAAAATTGTTAATAGTTTTCATAAGCCATGAAAATTGCAGCTAATTGTACTCCCAAAGTGTACAAGCCTTTAGAAGCCTTTATTTTTATTCCTTTTTTGTTTGTTTGTTTGTTTGTTTTTTGTTTCCTGAAAACAGACTCTGCAGTGAGGCTTCCTTAATGTAATGGTTCCTCAGCTAGACTAAAACAGTATCTGTCAGAAAGGATTGTTTTCATTCTTTTGGGTATACATCATGAATTTCAAAATAGCTCAAAACCTCATAATTTGTATTCTGATCTGTTTTGTTTTTTTTTTAGTTACTGACACATAAATCATTGCCTGTTTTGATTACTGGTGAAAGACACCTTTTAGATTCTCAACACAAAGATATATGTACATACTTAATGTAACACTAGACCAATCAAAGGATCAGCTTTGTAACAAAATACAATGAGTAAATTATGCATCTTGTAATGTAACACAGATATCCTTTTACAGCATTATGCTGTACTATGGAGGGATTCCAGAATGGTGTAAATCTAGAATTCTCTTAATCCAGAAAGCACTTTGTCTCAAATCTCGTTATTTTAGTTGTTTCATTTTTCATACAACAATCCAGTTAACACAGGTCCCGATATTTTCCAGATGAATTTCACCTCATCAAAACTATTCTCTGTTTTTCATCTTTTTTTTTCCCCCATTCTTTTCCTTCATTTCTCTGTACTCTGCAAGAGAAAATAGTCTATTTTCCTTTTCACTTTAATAAAAAGGCATTTGGCTTCAATGTGCATTAACACCTTTTGTAATTCTGCCCATCCAAGGTATTTGATGCTTTTTTAACACTTTTTTTTTTTTTTTTGTTAACGTTTAGTTTCTAGGGCTAAAATAGTAATTCACTGAAAAAAACCAAAGCAAAATACCCTGCCCATACCATGCCTTGCTAAGAGCAGAAGGAACTAAAAGTTGTAAAATCTCTTTGTGGAGAGTTTTGAATGCACATCACACTTGCTCCAACTTTCACAGGCTCAATTACTCGTTTAGCTTGTCAGACTCCCTTAGGCTCACACCCACTTACTGAACTGTAATTACATTTCATTTCACAATACCTCTGATATGACTCCTGGAATCCAACTGTGTCAAAAAATCTAACTCACAGACCAATTGTAAGAAATAATTGTGACATAAAAAAAAAATAATAAAAATGATGTGTACATAAATTACAGCTGAAGAAAGTGCTTATACTCCTCTTTTCTGTGCCCCTTAAGATTCAGCTTTGCATGACTAACACTCACACTTGATCTCACATAAATTTGTGCCCTGAAAAGTTTTTCAGGTTGTTTATATTATTTGAATTATCTTTTTCTTCTTCATACATGTCTTCTGTCTTCCTTTCTCTTTCTCTTCTTCTGCATTCCCACTCACAACATATAGTAAGATGCAAAATAAATACTATTGGAAGTGAAATAAATGGATACATCTTTGAGATTTAAGAAGGGCATTTCATACTTCAATGATGAAGCTGTAAGCAGCATGAAATGGCCGTGTTGATGTACACATGTAGGTGTTAATGTGGATGAAGGAATTATGCAGCTCTGTGATGTAACAGGGTAATACTGGTTGAATGTTCCTGTTAGTCAAAGTCAGACTTTGACCTGACTGACAAATGAGTACATTATTTAATGGTCTACATGGCTTGGTAGTAACTATAGTTCCTTTTAACTCAATCGAAAGTCAAAATAATGCTTTTATTTTCTTGTTTATATGTGTCTTCTATTTTCATTACATTAATATTTCAGCTCCATTGCTGTGTTAGTATGTTGCACTATAACTGTGTATTATATTATTCATATATATATGTATATATTATACACTAGTATAAGTGTAGTGACAGAAAAACAAAAAAAACATGATCGGATTCCATACTTGAAAGACATCCCACACCTCACTTTCCTCACTAGGATGCCTGTGCTGCCAATTCTCAGTCTGTTACAAAGAAGCACAACAAAAGTTGGATGAAACTCAGATATCAGAAATGTGATCCAAATATTTCAACACAGTCTTGACAACTTCAGATACATGATAAAAGTGATTTTTCCTGTACAGAGCTCAAAGCATTATTTGGAATCCAGCTACAGGATCAGCCTCCAGCTTCCCAGTGAGAACCCTCTGTAGGTTTGAGGCAGGCAGAAGATGTGAGCCTCCCAGGCTGACAGGAAAGCAATCTGCACTAAGGCATGATCTAGAGACGAAGTAATAACTTTATCACAACTTTTTGCCCTTAGCACAATCAACTTTGATATGCAAATCCAGCTTTAATTTTATAAGATTTGTAACTGCTGCTTATACAATATTTCTCATTGCAAATGGTAGGTATTAAAGATATTCCAGTCCCTGTACTTCTTTGCAAAAGATGTAAACACTGCAGTGCATTTGAGATCAATGATGGAGTAATTGTAAAAAAAAATAAATTATGATGGATGAAAGACCCGCTCTAAATACTATTATAAAGAAATCACACCAACATAAAGATACAACATTCAGTGAATTAAAATAAAAATTGTACTGAAAATAATATTAAAAAACAAGGTTACCAGTCTCATTAATTTTGCCAAATGAGCAAGTGCCATCTTTGTCCCTATATTTGTGTAACTCTTATTTCATTAGCAGTATTTCTCTGTGAGGTGGGAGGAAGTAAAGGTGAAAAGGGAAATAAAGTGGGAAAATGACTTAGTAAGAAAGGTAAGAGTAGTTATACTGGTTGAGAAAAGATAAAGAACAAGTTTTTTAAAAGCCATACATCTCAGCTCTAGTCTATTTCATTGTGCCTTGGGTCAGAAAACTAAGCTGGATCAGAGGCTAGAGAACATCTGGTCCAATCCTCTGCTCCAAATAGGGTCAGCTCTACAGCACTTCTTCCTACAAGAGAAAATATGTTCAAGTGGTCCTACACAGTGTAGGGGAGTAATTGGTACAAAGAGAATGAAAGTAATGAAAAAAAGCTAATCTGTTAGTGTGGAGACCAGATTAATACACAGCATGGGGATGAGCTGTTGCTATGTGCTCAGCACAAAATCTTCAAAAGGAGGATCCCATTTTAATTTCTCAGGCAAAAATGAGACATACACTTGATCTTGCAGCTTCCAACCTCTAATTTCGAAGTTCAGTTTGAGTTATTTTCTGAACTCTTTTGGAACCACACAAAGAACTGGAAAACAACTTTTGTCATTGTATAAAATATTATATAAATAGATCATGGTATAATCAAGGGACTTTTTTGAGCATAAAATGTTCCTGGGTGACACTCACTCAGGAACCACATGATGACTCATGGTGACTGAAGCTGCAGAGATACACAGCACTGGTAGTGTATTTAAATATAGTTTCTCATTTTCATCAAGCTTGACTGATGACTTCAAAAACAGTCTTTGGGAAATAGAATACAAACCCAGAAGAGAATAGGGGAAACTCTGAAAATGATGAAAGCTATTTGTCATGTAGTGACAGAGACATGATAGGCTAGAACTCTCAGGGAGGAGAGGTGCCATTTAGTTTTTTCTGTTATTATCTTCCATTATCACAGGCAAAGGGCAAAGCTTTCCTTAATGTCATTTGCAAAAACGTGTTAGCAGTGTATCATGGCTATCCTCGAGAAACAGCTAGGATTCCTTAGTTTTATGCATAAATATTCAAAGCCATTTTGGGCCTCATGTTCTTTCTCTGAAAGGGAACTAGAAGGGAAGTTGAAAAAAATATCTGTAATGTAGAAATTACAGCTATAGATGAGAAGGCTGCCAGTCATTTTTCTAGTGCTGTGCTTAATTTTTCTCATTTTGTTTTTAATCAATACATTTGAAAAATCATGGGGTCTGAAATTTTTGTCGTTCTTTATTCATTGCAAAAACTTAAAAAGGTTTTCTGTAGATTTATAATGAAAAGTATGGATCTTCTGAATTGTGGACCCTAATTATAGCGCCACTAACTTTTCTGCTCTGGTAGGATATTCTGGTGTACTTAGCAAAGTTCAGAGCATACTGGAACTGTTGTTTCGAAAACAGTAAAATCTGTGCTGGGATGCATCAGAGTATCTTAGCCAAGTTCCAGTTATTAATTACCTTGAATGCTGTGATGAGCAAATAGCATTTTAATATGGGCTATTTGCTATGTTGTAAATGGTAATTCTAAAGGAAAAACTCTTAAGTAATGATCTGTGAATATTTTCTGATTTAAAAATAAAAAGTAAAGAATATTAAGAATTCCATGTAATCTAAATGTACAATTGCCAGTTTTCACTAGAAATTTTGTGCCTGAATGTGTTAAGTGTAGATTTAAAAAAAAAAAAATATCAGCAACTTTTTTGTGAAATACTTCCTAAACTAGTTTTAAAATGCTCAGAAATCCTAAAAATTCATGCTCAGAATAAGGTGTTATTTTCAACATGCAGGAAAACTGTTACTCAAAATGGTCTCTTAAAATTAATCCACATGTTATTGAGTCACAGATCTCTAAGAGACTGATCAATACTACTCACCCTAGTTAACAAATTAATCTGCTTTTCTTTAAAAATTCCTTCTTTCACAAAATAGATCTTAAATAAGCAACATTTTTTGATATATAAACTGCAGGAGATACAAACAAAACATAACACAAGTCAGGATCAAATATTTATGGAAGCAGAACAAATGTGTCACATACCATGGAGGTGTGCTCTCAGATGGGCTGTTCTATTTTTAGATTTGAGAAAACAGAAAGTGGTACCTTGCTTTGTTTATTATGTTAGGTTTTGCAGTTTTTGGTTGCTGATCTGTCACACAATCAGATTAAATTAAACAGAAACAATTGCATTAGCTGAACACCTGGGGCATTTATAGAAGAAAAGTGTTTTTTTTAATGAAAAAAAATTAAATTGCTACACCAAATGTAATTATAGTTTTTTACATAAAGTTGAAATATAAGGTGCTTTTAATCTACTTTTTTTTTTTTTTTTTTTTTTTATTTACCTTTTTAGACCCATTTACACTTTAAATCTCTGATTTTATCTATAATAAGAGAAAAATATTAAATCCAAGTGAAATTTTATCTTTTACTCTTACCAACTGCCAAATTGCTAAAACTGAAAACACCCAAGCATGATCAGGGGCTTACTGATAGTTAAATATTCTTTAATCTGAATCTAACTATTTCCACTATAAGCTAGTCCTTGATAAATAATTGAAACTAGATGGCAGATAAATGATGACAACATCTAATCAGGCACAAAAAGTATACTAACTTACCAAGGAAAGCTAAATTAGGTAATTAAAACTATCAGGTGAAATGCTGTTTAACAGCTATTAGGGTCACCTATAGATTTCAGTGAGTCATTAAGATGACCAATGACTTTCGTACCAGTGTGATGGGTTTCAAATAATGTTTCATATCATTATAACCATATAAATAGGTTTTAAACAGTTCATTCTGGCAGCTCAACATACTTTTCTGCATTTTGAGAATACCTGTTTTGCTGAAAAAACTTGCAGCATTAAGAGATTGACCTAGCTTTTCAGTGCCTATGAAAAAGCTGCTGCACTTTTCACAAAACCATGACAGAGACTAAATACCATGTGTTTTAAATCTGGCATCACTAAGTAATCTAAAAAAGCCTCCTCTTTCTGAACTCAGCTGCTGTAAAGAATATTGCTGAATTTTACACCTTAAGCTGCAATCATCATTCTGGTGACAGAAAATGTCACAAAAAATGTGGTGTCTGTTTTATCATCTTAAGTGTCATTAATTGCTTTGTTGCCATTATAACTTTGCACATTATTTTGCTTTCTAATGTAACAGATATGAGTCATGATGGGGTCACAGATTAAAATTCATGGATTAAAATTCCAAACAGACATTCATATGAAGTCAGTTTTTAACTTTCTAACATTTCATAAAAACCTATGATTTTGACCTCTCATCTGTCAAATAAAAATAGTGCTGCTGATGACACTGCTGGGTAAAACACTAATAGTGATGCAGAAGAAAGTTACATTACCAGGCTTCTTGTAGCTAGAACTTGTAAGCCTACTTTGACCTCAATTCCAACTTCATCCAAGTAAAAATATAAAATACACTTTTATCTGGAAAGTGATTCTAAACAATTGGTCAGAATAATTGTTCAACAGTTTTTAAATGCATAGTTTGAATGATGAACTAAAGAATCAGTTTTTATTATGTATTTTAAAAACTTTCGTAATAGAATTCATAAAGTTGCCTTTCAAGGATGTCTCTCAAAAAAAAAAAAAAAAAGAGGAATGTATGCCCATCACATGCTCAAACACATTGAAACTCAGAAGAGAAAGTATCATTAGTAAAACAATTAAAAATTAATTAGGACAAAACCAGTCTAACAGTTGAAACAATACCATTGTCAATCAAATTTATCCCCAGGTGTTATTGCCTGCTGGGAATGAGTAGGTTTCAAACTCACAAGACTCCACCATCACATGAAGTCCAGAAGCCTTGATTGGACATAAAAATCAGTAAAGAAATTTTCTTCTATGTGTCAGTGACAAGTGCAACAGGTTGCACCTTTCTCATCAGAAAACCTCGAAGTTAACTTTCTTTAATGAAAGATGAAAAAAAGCTTATTGCTTAGTATTATTGGTCAGTATCTTAGCAGAACAAAAAAAAACAAACAAAAAAACCCCAAAAAAAGCATGTTAAGCAAGGATGGACTTGCATGGTAACAGAGAGCTGGCATAGAGAAGTACTGTATTCAGAATGGAAAAAAAAAAAATTAAGGTAGCCTCTATCAGTACATGAACCATGTGCCCAGAAAGCTTGAATTCTAGGTGTGGACCTCCTCAGTCTCTCAGCCTCACTATTTACAGGTGCTGGACCTTTGGACATTATATTTCTGTGGTACTGAGAAAAAATTACTTATTTTCTGTAGATGATAAATGGTCAAAAGAAAACATGCTTTCCTTAAATTGCAAACAGATGCGATATTTCAGTGGTTATAACATTCGGTAATTTCATAACCTGTGAGTGAAGGCATGATACAGTATCCTTTGAAATTATCATTACTAATTATTACCACTAACAGTAATTTGTCACAGACAGAACTGTTTATTACAGCTGAACTATATAGCTCATGAGCTATATACGCAAACTCAGTTGACCTATTTATTTTATTTTCTCCTTAAGGTTCACATATGATTTTGTTCCCTCTCAGGGTTAAAATCCACCCTACTCTTAAAGCTGTAATATGCAGGAAAAAAGAAAGAATAAATTCTCATCTTGCTATGTAAAAACAAGGGCAGGCAAAATTGTCAGTTCCTGAAACTCCTAAAATGCTCCATTTCGTGATGACAATTAAAAAAAACCCAAGCAACTAACTCAATAAAGAAAAATGTTATGTTTAGACTAAAAAACATTGGACAGAAAGTATCTCACTCATTTTTTTAAACTTCTTTGTTTTCCTTTTTTGTCCAATTAGCGTGCAAGTTGGAGCTCCATAATCATGAGACAACTATAGCACAAGGCAGATGGTGTGTGGGTAAGCCAAGAAATAAGTTTCACAGAAATGGTGGAAAAAAGCTACCTGAGACTAAACCACAAGAGAACTAGTTTCAGTGATAAAGTTTGATTTTATTTTAGTCAGGAGTACACTTAAGGATTCTTCTGCTCCCTATTTTAGCACATACAAAGTGTGAAGGGGAGCTCTAAGTTTAGTGGGTTTGGCACAGCTGTTCTGCGTGTGGCAGTGCCCATGCCAAGCATGCTCCAGAGGGGGCCATTTGCACATAATGCAAGAGGGCTCCTTTCCACCAAAGGATGGATTTGAAAGGGTAAGAGGTTTCACAATCACCACAGGTTTCCACATTCAATGGATTTATGCTGGAAATCTCTTACACATTGTTCCCAATCTAAGAATTTAATGGCACATTCTGATTTTCCTTCCTTCTTTCAGTTTCAGTGTTACCAAACCTCACATCAAATTCAAGCTCTTCAGCACAAGGAGCATCTACAGACACACACAAAAATGTAGCAGGATAAATAACAGGCTCAGAAAATGTCAGAAATCATTATCTTCACATAAACTATCATGCAGGATAGGATAGTTACTCAGGTTATTTTACTGCCATGCATGACAACACGGTGGGTTACCCCAAAATGTTTAAATAAAACATTCAAGTCACAGGTGACGGGAAGGAGAGATTAAAATAAATGCTTAAAAGCACTCATTTTAAAAACTTGAAGAAAAATCACAAATCCAGGTACAATTGGGTTGTAATTCACAACAGTGTTTCCATTCCTCATTTCCCCCCTGAAGCTTCACTAACTTTAATGGCAATTTGTTTTGTCTTAAGGGACTTCCCATACCGAATTATTTTGGCGCTGATTCTGGGTGATTGGATTAATATGGATTCAAAATCCACAGTCACAAAGGTATTTAGGTAACTGATACTGTAGCACAAATGTTGGTACCTGAATAAGAAACTGTAATTAGTATTTCAATTACATTGTGTTCTCTGATTAATTACACATATTGCAAAAATATCATAGTTCCTGAAAAGGAATGATCAAGCTCTCCTGGGAGACAGGAGGAGAAAAGAGCCCACAAAGAATTCTGCATTAAATTGTCAGATGAGTCTTCACATCCCTGCCTGCCAAATTTCTCACAAAGCCATAACCAACAACTTGCCTGATGTTTTGCTGCAATACATCCTTAAAAACCCAAGTGTGGACAATACAGTTTGCACCAGAAGCTTGATGGATATTATGTTAAAGGATGCATGTTATCTCCACATATACTGAAATTTATTAAGTCGCAGTCTATAACCAAGAGTCAATTTCACAGAGTCTTTGTTTTATGGCAATAAAATCCCTGACACGGGCACACCAACCCTAGGTTCATCTGTAGTAAGCCTGGCTTTATCCCCCACCCCCTTCCAACCTAGTTAAAGCCCTATCAATATGCCCTGTTAACTTCTGCCCTAGTACCCTTTTTCCCCTGGGGCAGGATTAACCACAGTGAATCCACTTAGCAAGAAAGATTTTTGAAGACTATCTGACCACCTGAAAAATCACTTATCCTGACAATTTTTGTTAATACCTGGATTTTCTGAAGAAAATTCTGGTCCTACTTCCTGCTAACTCCTTTTCCAGCTCCTGGTTGAGATGTGGGAAGAGAAAGCATTCTGGATTTTAAATTAATCTTGTTGTATGGTGTTCATGAATACCTAAGAAATATCTGCAAGCATATTTAGTTGTTTCACGTCTTCCAATTAACAATACTTATATGACTCTCAGTAGTAAGATGTACTATAAATATTTTTCTAGTTCAGTAATGTAAACAAGGTTAAATTATTTGCGTATGTGCAGATTCTGAGATGAGCCCAGGGTAGGACCCTTTCTAGAACATGCCTGTGGTATTTCTGAAGGAGTCTCTTTTATCCTCTAGTGTTGGAATTTTGTGGCAGAATAGAATTATTTTGCAAAGTGTTCCTGCTGTCTAAATTGAACTATAATAAACACGGGGAGACACTTATAATAACTGAAAACTATCGATAAACTGCTTCACTTATTACACATTTGTTCTGCTGCATCTGCAATATAAAAGTATGGGCTGTTTAAAATCTCTGTCTAAATTGAATGTAAAATTGATTTCAGCAAAATAATTTTTCTTTCTCTCTTTTATTCTGTCAAATTTGCTATTTTTTCTTGTGAGAATTTTTTCTTTTGAGGCTTAACCAAAACCAAGAAGTGTCAGCACAAATCCCAAATATTTCCACTATGTTTGACTTCTGAGCGCCTCATCATAACTACTGTTTGTTTTCTTTCTGTCCTCATTCACACTCTTTGATACGAATGAGACTCCCCACTGGTTTTTGTCTCTCCTAAGAATATTGTATGATTGCTGTGATTCAGCTGCTCTCTGCTGCTCTCACTGGAGAGGTGACCACAGCAACCTAGTGCAAACGCTGTTGGAACTCAGCTCAAACAAAAGCAGGAAGGAGGCAAATCTCACTTCTTATGTATTTGCCTATGCACTGTTTTTCTTTCATAAACAGAAAAGTTTTCTTGAGGACCTTTGCATTCTGAAGCAGCCTCTGTTTTTCCCCCAAGTTGAGGCTATCAGAACTGAATGGTTTCCAAGCCTCCGTAACGCAGGTGTGAAGGCCGCTAGTGCACTCCTACATGCATTATGCTGTTTGCTGAGTTGGTTGCTTTCCTTCTCAGGGTACAAGATAGCTTATGGAATACAAACTCTTACTTCTTCAAAAAAATAATTAAAAAAAATCTATATGCAACATCACTACAAAATTATGCAAATTACCTTGTCATACATATCAGACTGATGGTTTTATAGAGACTGGAAATTGCCAAAAGATTTCTACCTCTAGGCAGACAATGCCATTATAATATGGCTTACAGCCATGCTGCCTTACCCTTCTAAAAACTCTTTTCTTAGGCTGCCAGTTTCACAGACTATTATTTTAACAAGATGTGCTAGGTTATGAGGGCTTCTTTGTTCATTTTTTTGTCTACACACAGCATGCAGTGTTCAGACTTATAGGCAACATCATGAAAACCAGACAGAAGCAACTAGCCACATGACATTAAAACTGTCAGACTGAGCTGGGGTGATGGCACAGATGGGCTGCCAAATAATTGTCACAGCATGTGGTCAATCACCAGAGTGTATTTCAGGTAGAATAATTAGCTAATCAAAACAACTAGCCCAGCTGTTTTATGAAGGTGAATTAAATTATAGTAATTCTTTGAAAGTACAGGGTATAAGATCAAGCAAACCTTCTTCTTGTTCATGTTGTATACCAAGACAATCAATTCTTCAACTTAAGCCAATTCCTTCTATTTCAAAGTCTCTTCATTTTAGGTGTGTATTCCAAAGAGCTGTAGCATGTGCATTTTAGCACTCTAGTTAAAAATGAGATATACTGAAATACTAGAGAAGATGATTATTCACATCTTAGTTACAATTCTGCATCGACTTTTGATTATTGACAATTTCAACTTGACATTCTCTTTACTGAACAGGGAAGACAGGGCTACACATTTATATCTATACACTTACAAACTATACATTTGTATCTGTAACTTCTATATCTATATATATAAAAGTCAACTGCTTAAGCACTCTGATATACCAGTGTGAATTTTAGCAGCTTGAATAATTCAATATGACAAAATAAATCAAAATAAAACAAACTAAAACTGATGATTTCATTAAGGCCTCTAGAAGAATAGTTTACTTACTGTATGAAAGCATGCAGAAAACCCAGTTGTCAGTTTGAAAGCACTGGTATTACATTGCACACACAAAAATGCCTGAGTGAAAATCTAAGCCATGATCTATAGGTAGAAGTGATGAAAAGAAAGCAAAATAATGAAGCAATTGAACTTGAAAAATCTGAGTCTCATTTTCATCATGCTGAAGTGCTGTGCTCTTCTCTGAAAGCAGTTAAATCTGTATGGATTACTGAAGGTTTTGTAGAAGCCACATTTTTAGATAGTTTTTAGCTGATAGTGCTCTATTACTGCCATCATCTTTGTTTAATCATTAAGTAGAGAAAAAAAATGTTAGTTTCAGTAACAAATAATGCATAGGCTCTTGTGCTGATGAAGCTGAAATGTTTCTGGTTTTCAGTTGAATCTTGCTGTGACAGGGAGTTTTAAGGCAAGGTGACTTGCTCTTCTGGCTCTGCCTTTTGTATCTGGTTTCTTTTAAAACTGAAAAAGAAACTAACCTGAGTAGCTTGACTTATGTGTCCCCTAGGGTGTCCTCATCCAGAGAACAGATGAACAGTTGGTAAACTAAATTTAAACAGTCTCTGAAGTTTTCATTTTAAGGAGCAAAATCTATCCTAGTTTGTGTTTGCATATACAAAACTTTCATGAGGCTAAGATCTCAGTTTTCATGCGCAGTAACTATTTATATTGCCTCTGGTGGGACAGATCCCATGACCAGTGGGCTAGAAGCCCACCCTGAGAGAAGAGCAGAGCTAGTAGACTGCTGAGAAGCCAAGTCCTTCCCTAATCCTGCAGGGGAATGACACCTGTTAGCTGCACTGGGCAGAAGAAAACTTCATTCACCTATGAAAACTGGATGCTGCTTTTCCTCTTGCTTTTCCTCTTGCTTATCTCATTAATTTTATTGCCTTTTTCTTTCTTCTCCATGCCAGTACCTGCGTCTCTGCCACACTTTGGTAGGGAACAGAGCCATAGGCTGCCAGTACAGTGGCTTCAGAATGATGCCATGGTGTGTCTTACAGGACAGAAGAGAAAAACTGTGTGTACAGAGGAAAGGTGATGCCCAGGCAGAGACTGAGGGCTGCACCCTGCTGACAGCAAGCTCAGGGTGAAGAGGCCTGCTTTCCCTGCCTGCAGCACAGCAAGCAGCAGGCAGAATTGTGTGTTTGGGACATCCCCTCCACACTCTGTTTGATTTGCCTTATTATTTAACTCAGCTTCATACATCTATAACCCCTGCTGTTGGCCTCACTGCTCCCCTCAAAACTGGCCTAAGATGCTAACATAATAAATGGTAACAGTGTGAGTTTAAGACTGTCCCAGCTTACTGTTTATGTTTTCCTCACTCTTTACTAATGTAAGAGAATAAACTGGGAATTAGGTGGCAGCTGATAATATCTAAGATGCCGTTTCATCTTATGACTTGGAAATGGCTCAGACCACCCAAACCAAAGCATAAGATAAAAATCAGCAAGATCATGTTGCAAAATACAGATGCTGCACTGCAGCTGAGCTTTTTTAGTTAAGAGGTTAAAAAAAAGAGACAAACAACCCATAAATCTCAGGGGCCCAGTGATCGCCTGGAACTGTTGCAGTACATTTATCATTGTTACATAAGCCTAAAAGGTTTTGTTGGCTCAGTTTTTACTGGAACAAACATTCAAAATGAAAATTAACACAGGCATATGCAGATCAGTCCACTGAATGTAGCTACCTGATGGGTAATACCCAGATGGGGATTTCCTTTTCTCTAAGTTGGCTTGTTATTTATTTTTATTTTTATTTTTATTTTATATCTGAAACATAGCATGTGGGTTATATAACTAATAAATTAAACCAGAGACAAATACTAGCCTTAGGCCCTGCACAGAAAGGATGGCAACTGTCAGCCTTGACTCCCCATTTATCAAATACTGAGTAGGATATTAAGTCCTGAACAATTCTCAAGCTTAAAAATGTCACAGACATGGGCGAGTCAGAGTTATTGTTCTAATCCACAATAAAAAACATTTTTTGTGGTATTTTAACTGTACAAATTAAGGTATGTGTTTACATATGCCACTATAAGTCACTGCTAAGATGCTCTGTAGCAATTAGCAAGGAACAGGCTACTGTTCTGCTGTTTTGAAATAAATGGGCAGAATGTTTGGAAGGAAAGATTTTTTTGGTCACCAGGACACCTCCTACTACCATTTCTAGTTCAGGAGGTATTTCTAGGGTTGTTTGCTACAGAACTATCTCTTAACACTGTCCTCATCTGCACATATTTTGGATTCTTAAGACACTCAACCCAGAGTGAAATTTAGATAAACTGGTCTGTATATCATAATAATAATACATTCACAAGCTTAGAAAACTGCTGCTTTTCTCAGTGGATGAGCTCAGAATACCATGTAGGTTCCCTTTACCCTTGGAAAATTAGTGAGAATTTAAGAATTTATTGAAGGAAAAGTACTGAGGAGCATTTCAAGTCTGTCAAAGAGGAAAGACAACTGTCTATTGAATCATTATCTTTTTCGAGCATAACATCTCATTCACTCTTGAAGGTATCCTGTACGGTCTCTGACTGTTTACAGGCTCCTTTAAATGGACAGATTCAATAAAAACATGTGCTAACTTGGCTGGAAGGAAATGTATTTATGCCAAAGATGAATTTGCACATGAAGGGTGTAAAAGAAATAAGGAAGGTAGAAGGCAAAAGCAATGGAGATCAATTAGGTAATTAATCTTGAAGTAAATTCTCAGCCTTATCGTCTTATTATATTAAAAAAGTGGTTTAACTAGAAAAAATACTTGTGCAGATGTTTTCTTGAAATACTAAGTATGTCTCTGATGTTTTAGGCTGAGTAACATCAAACCTGAAACGGTGAATTTAAAAAGAACAGAAACAAAAAAAAAAAAGTCATTGATTCCTCCTTATTTTTTTGCTTTATGAAGTCTTTCTAAGTTGAATTTTTGCCAGCTTTTAAAATGAGTTTACGTATTAAAAAATGACTGGTTAAAATGACATGCACATGTCCAGTGTCAAGTAAACTCTGACTGCAAAACTTAGAAATTGGTATTTGCCAGTATTTTGGTTTCTGTGGTACTTGTTGTTAATGATGGCAGGAATTTGGCCCCATTCTCAGGTCTAGTAGGATCTGCAAGGCTGGGAGATACATTTTTAGCATGTATGCAGAGCAAACTAGGCAGGAAAATGACAAAATAATCATGTCATCTTCACAATGTCATTCATTCTGTCCCACCACTGACTGTAGCTGCCTGAGGACTTCACCTTTCCCAGGGATACAAATCCAGTGTTTGCAGGAAACTTGTGGCTCAATAAAAAATGCCTGAGTAGCAGTTAAGAAGTTTCTCCCTGCATTCTTATTGCTCACAGTTGTATGATGGCTTTCATCTTCCATACTAGGAACTGGGCAGGAATGGAGCATGGCCTTGTTCTGCAATCAGCAGAGAAATATTTTGAGCCCAGGGGGAGTTGAATTTCAAAGTTGCCTCACTTATGTTTCCCAGAGTCATCCACTTTCTCTAGGTCACCAACTTGAACTTCAAAAGCACTATAGGGATTTTAAAGACAAGAAAGAAAAGGCAGCATATTTTAACAAATTAAAATTCTCCTTCCTATGTTTTCAAACATGGGCTTTCAGAAACAGTTCAAAATTTGCTTTGAATCCTCTGTTCATTTTGAAGCAGAGGAAGGTGCTATGTTTCAGTATGCAGAAATTTGCAGAACGAAATTAATTTGGGAAGGATGGTTGGCTGCTTTAGAAACAGCACTCACATCTTCAGATCCAAAAATAAACAAGTAGGACTACTGGTTTTTACCTGTCCCTTTCAAGAACAGGCAAGAAACAGTTCTCTCCTTCCCCTAAAATAAACCCCAAAATGTTCCTGAACATTCCGAAATGTTTACTAAAACTAAAAGAGGCCAGTTCAAATTAATCAGAGAGCACTTATGAAAGAGTTCCCCATGACTTATATGCCAGAAAGAGCTAGTTTAAGTTTTCTGCATTCAAAATACTTATCATCCAATACATTTACTATAACTTCACACTGAAATAAGGATGATTCTCCTAATTAAAGATATTATTTCATCAGAAATTTTTAATTTTGAAAATAGGCAAATGTGATTATTTATTTATTTATTTATTTATTTATATTTATTCCTGCCATTACTAGCTCCATAGAATGCAAGTATTAAAAGCACTTAAGAAAAAGAAAAATTCCTATGGACATTGGAATGAGACCAAATTTCCTAAAAGACTTTGGACAGATCAAAATAAGAGTAATGTGATTGCTTAATTGTAGTACATTAAAAACACGTGTGGGGGGGTGGGTGGATATGGCGAGAAGTACAGCTTTTGTTTCTGAGCTCCACCACTTCCTTGATATTTTTAGAGTTTTGCTTGATACCTTTCTTATTGCACTATGAAAGAAGACTGAAGAGCTCCTTACTCATGCAATCAAGCCATTCTCTCATCAAACTTTTTCTCTTGTCTGCAGAGATTAAATTCAATACCTCCTATCACTCTAATCAAATAGACTGCCGTCTTTTATTACAACACATAGAGAATCCTGGAAATAGGATTTTAATTCTTATTTGTCCTGCATCCCGCACATGCAAGTCTGTGTCCTTATTTTAATCCTCTCTCCCACATCCTTTAACAGAGTAAGTCTTACTCTAATGCAATGTGAACTGTGGTGTTGCTCACATACTTAAATGATCTTATTCTATGTGACCAAATCACAGGAGATAAAACAGAGAAAAAAATATGTAATCCTGGGAGAAGGTGTTTGATGTATGATACCTAATGGCTACTTCATCTACAATATAAGAAGGGGATTTGTGCAGTCGATGTTATAATTTCTGGAAGCTGGGCTTTGGCAAAAATGACAGTATAAGCTGCTCAGTCCTGTGAAGCTTAGACTCTTCTGCATCTGTGTAGAAACAAGCCTTCAGATGCATGAAAAAACTTTAAAAGCACACAGTGTCTCCCCTGGCTCTTGGACTGCCTTGGCATTAGACAGCCACAGCCCAAACCATGGGTCTGCACCACCAGGCTTAGATGTTTTATTCTACCGAAAGCCTTTGCTTTTTCCATGGATAAAGAGGAGTCCTTGGCACTTTATCCAGTCCTACTCTCCATTAGTACCTATCAGGGACCTGTTTGAGCCCTCCATGATTCCTTTCTAGATCAGACCCTTGAGTTTCTTACCCATGGAAAGCAAGGTGATGTGGGTGGAGGAAATCACATGCACAGATCTCATCCTGATATTGAGTTAGGATGTGACCCAGCACCCATATTCAGGAGATGGGAAATCTTTCCAGCTCTAACAGAACAGACATTTTTAGTTGCTTAAGTTATCTGGATGTGGTTCATAGAGTTTCTAAAAATCCTACTTGATGTCTATAAATATTCTCTATATAGTATCCTGAATCAATGTTCAGATTAACCAACTCATTTATTGCAGTGATAGATGAGTCATTTGTTATCATCTATTGAGACGACAGAGACTTTAGGAAAAAATGAATGCAGAGAATGAGCCAGCATGCAGGAGGACACATGGTGGATGTGGGAACTGAAATTATGAAGCACACAAGAAATAAAATATAAAATAAAATAAGTAATTGTTTCCCAGGAAAGGAAATAAATATTTTTTTTTTTGATATTTATAGGGTTTTGTTGTTGTTGTTGCTGTTTTTTAATTGGCAAATGAAATTCACTGACCTTCTTTTTTATAATTATTTCAGGGTTTTTTTTTTCCTGTTTGTTCCTGGAAATCTAGTGTATATATTTTTGTGGCTGCTCATGCAAGGGTGGTTGCTCTTTCAGGTTCCTCTAGAGGACAAAGTTGAAACAAAAATGCCAGTTTGTTATAGGGATGGATCTGTTACCTGACCAACAAACTTTTTGGGACAAGAGCTATTTCAAATGATGATGCCTGAAACTCCATCATTTGAAAAAATGTGCCCCTTTTAAGCTTTCATAATAAATTCATAAAGCATTATGAAAGGAAAATTAATCCTAGAAATCAGTGTTGGAGTATGCAGTTGTAAATGAAAAAAGACTTGTGTCCAAACACTTCATAAATAAGGATTTCAATATTGAAATACTCTGTTGCAAATACAAGAAGTTTTCCTTGTTCTGAGCATGGCAGAGCAGGGTATGATTCTGTGAAGCAGCACTAATAATGTTGGTTTTAATCAAACAATTAAGAAGCTGTTATTACAAGATGAGTGCCAGAATTTCTCAAAATAATTTATAGAGAAAACATTAATTTTTCCTATATTATGAAGCGCAGAAACATTCCCCAGCTTATTGATGTCCACTGACACTCATCCCTGATTTCTTTCATGTCTCACTACAATATCACACTGATCCCATCACCATTGTGTCAAATGCTTGGACAGATTGTCAATTCCTACATTATTGGATGGAAGAGATCATAGAATCATAGAATCCTAGGGGTTGGAAAGGACCTCAAAGATCATCTAGTCCAACCCCCCTGCCAGAGGAGAGTCACCTAGAGTACATCACACAGGAACGCATCCAGGTGGGTTTTGAATGTCTCCAGCGAAGGAGACTCCAAAACCTCCCTGGGCAGCCTGTTCCAGTGCTCTGTCACCCTCATAGTAAAAAATTTTTTTCAGATATTCACATTGAACCTCCTATGCTCCAATTTACACCCATTACCCCTTGTCCTATCACTGGTCATCACTGAGAAAAGCCTAACTCCATCTTCTTGACACTTACCCTTTACATATTTGTAAAAATTGATGGGGTCACCCCTCAGCCTCCTTTTCTCCAAGCTAAAGAGACCCAGCTCCCTCAGCCTTTCCTCATAAGGGAGATGTTCCACTCCCTTAATCATCTTTGTAACTCTGCGCTGGACTCTTTCAAGCACTTCCCTGTCCTTCTTGAACTGAGGGGCCCAGAACTGGACACAATACTCCACATGTGGCCTCACCAATGCAGAATAGAGGGGAAGGAGAACCTCTCTTGACCTACTAACCACACCCTTTCTAATGCACCCCAGAATGCCATTGGCCTTCTTGGCCACAAGGGCACATTGCTGGCTCATGGTCATCCTCCTGTCCACCAGGACCCCCAGGTCTCTTTCACCTACACTGCTCTCCAGCAGGTCAGCCCCAAACCTGTACTGGGACATGGGGTTGTTCTTCCCCATATGCAAGACTCTACACTTGCCCTTGTTGAATTTCATTAAGTTTCTCCCCGCCCAAATTTCCAGCCTGTCTAAGTCTCTCTGAATGGCAGCACAGCCTTCTGGTGTGTCAGCCACTCCTCCCAGCTTAGTGTCATCAGCAAACTTGCTGAGGGTACATTCTATACCCTCATCCAGGTCGTTGATGAAGATGTTGAACAACACCGGTCCCAGTACTGACCCCTGAGGGTCCACTAGTCACACACCTCCAGCCAGATTCTGCCCCATTGACTACAACTCTCTGACTCCTTCCTTTCAACCAGTTCCTGATCCACCTCACTACCTGATCACCAAACCCATACTTGATCAACTTATCTACAAGGATGCTGTGGGAGACGGTGTCAAATGCTTTACTGAAATCAAGACAAACCACATCTACCACTCTACCATCATCTATCCACCTAATAATTTCCTCATAGAAGGCTATAAGGTTAGTCAAACATGATTTACCATCTCAAAAATACAAATGGTTCTCAATGAGAAAAAAGGAAAAAACTACTGCATTAAGAAAAAAAAAAAAATAATTTTTCCTTGAAACAGGTATTGAAGTTCAAAGTAATGGGAAATATCAAGTGCAAAAAATTATTTGTATATTAATTTTAGACAACTGTAAGAATAGGTAGCGTGAAGTGAAATGACTGGGTCACAGTAGGATTTAGAACTCTCAGGTGTCCAAAACTCAGTTAAGCTAGACAGGAATGCTGTTCTCAGCACTTCTGAGCCCCTGCAGCTCCACTTCTGAACAGAATATCAAAAGCAATGGATATTTAGAGGACTATGCTGCATTCTACAGGGAGTCTGTCAACACATGCGTCTATTCTGCTCTGAAATATAATACCTGTTTTCTTATTCAAAATGTGTGGAAGAGATGCCAATAAAAACATTTTGACTGGTGCTTGGTTTAGTTGATAAAAAGTCAGTTGTTTTATATTTATAAAACCATTTGAATACAATGAAATTCTCCTTTCACAATACTCTGGTATATCTTGTCTCTCAACCTCTTGTACAGGAGATAAAAAAAGAAATGGAAGATAAAAGAAATTGAGCACATTGAATTATTAAGACTTTTCTGGAATCAGGGAAGTCAGAACAGCTTGAAAGAGTTTGTATTTGAGTTAGTATATATTATAGAAATGTTGGATATGTGAGCAACAAGGAGCATATTGAATTCTAAAGTGGTTTTAAATGTTGAATGTTCATGTTTGCCTCAACTGTGCCAGAACAGAAATTCAAAAGCTTCATCTGAGTGTTTTAATTTGATGTCTTTGAAGAAATTTCTTGATCCCTTGCCAGAAGAAGTAGCCATGTTGTTCATCTTTGAAAATATCTTGCTGCAAAATATGGAAGTATTTCTAAACTGTTGTCTATACAGAACATGGATGCAACAATTAAAATACTAGCATGGGCTTAGATGAATTTAATTCTTTTTGCCAAGAAACTTGGCAACATTGAGTTGGTTATTCCAGTAGAAAAAGATGTTGACAAAAAATGACATGTTTATAAAAGCCAAATAAGTTTAAATTGTTTTATTTTATTCAATACATAAATGACATTCTAAATGTTCCTGGAGAAATATGAACAAACTGTAATATAACATCATGGTAATCTGAAGGTAAAGCAACAAAAAAAAACCAGATTAGATGCTTAATCAGTTGACTAGTTTGAAGGGAAGCTATATCATGCTTTTGGAGTGTAAAAAAAAAAATAAAAAAATTAACAGAAACGTCCACAAAATTAAATTCTTCTTACCTCCTCATTGAATCTTTTAATTAATAAAATATGCTTTCAATTGAGAGATGTTCCTTGATTATACCTCATATTGTTTCCTCTACTAAAATTAGCAGAAAGGGAAGAATAATTCAGTGGGGAACCTGAATAGAGAATGTAAAAAAAAAGCATGAGAAGAAATTTTGCAGCATACTTGTATCTTTAATTTACTCTATGGAAAAATTATTTTTGCAATCAAATTCTTAAGAAATTTATTTTCTGTATGAGAGGAGTCCTACTGCAGGCTGGAGGCATCCAGCCAGGGAAAAAAAAAAAAAAAAGGAACAAAAAAAAAGAGAAAAAAAAGAAAAAAAAAAGGGTACAGTGAATAAGGAATTCTGTATCTCCAAAAAGACAGAAAATTGTCTGTGTAGCTCCAGAAAGTCACTTTTTACAATGCAAAACAAAGAAAATTAAAGATTTAAGGTCACCACCTTTTCGTTGTGGATGTACTACCACAGACCTCTTTAGGATAATAAATGAAATCAACACACTGTTGGCCATTCCTACCTTACTGGCAAATTCTCTCTGCGGTACACCTCAAAGAAAACTGCATGATCCATTGATAGTCCCAAGCCAGAAAATACATTAGAAGATGCTGCAGCTGCCTTCCCCTGCTGGGTGCTCATCATGCGTCCATCTCAGTACAGACTGCAGAGATGGCTGATGTACCTATGTAACGAGTTGCTCACCATAGAAACAGTCACTGAAAGTTAATAACAAAGATTCCACAGAAGTAAAAAGAACAGGTTTATTTCACAGGGAATTGAGCTTTCCACAGCAGGGTTACATTGACAGCATCTGGCCTTTCTAACAAAGGCTGCAACTTCTTCTTGGTAACTGATTGAATGTATTGAGGATGGACAGCATAGTGACCAAAGGAGCAACACAGCTCTGATGACTGCAAACAGTAAGTTTCCAATTAAATCACTATTCAGAATCAGGCAAATATGATCATTCTCTCCTGCTTCAAGGAAAGGTTCATTATATTTAAAACCATCTGGAATATAGGCTGTTAATGTGCTGGTACTTCCATACAGAATATAATGTACTGTATCCATTTCAGAAGTGTACCAATTGCCACCAATTGCTTTGTGAACGTACACTTGCTCACACACACATTCTTATCAGCAGCAGCATCCTCTAGAGCCAGCCAAGTATTATGCACATAAACTTTCTTTTTGTTCATCAGAAAATGTCAATTACTGAAATTACTTTATTCTATCAGCCAGATTGCCTAACAGAGTTCCACTGACTGCAATAACGTACTTTGATTTTTACATACATTTGGGGCTCTGGTTCTCTGTTGCTCTGAACTGCATTTTGAAAGGAGTTTTCTGCATGCTCTTTTCTCCTGATTAGTCCATAAAGGTAAATTGGGCTTCAGTAACAGTATTTTGTAAGCCAGCATGGGGTATGCACGAGTGATCTATTTTTCATCCAATTAGGGAAAACAAGATATGCTTTAGAGTTCCAACTGTGCCTTGAAACTACCTCCCACTCATACTTGCATTCTTTATTAATTCAGCTGTAGTTCCTCCATTAACTCCATCCCCTTTGCAGTTCTATGTAGTTTGGTGTCATTCATGACACACTGACTAACTGGCAGGTATGGAAAATCTGTTTTCTGTTCAAAATTCTTACATTATAAAGATTTATGAAACCTGTAGGAAGGAGCTGTGTGATAGTTCCAAGTCAGCCAAGCCCAGGTGGCCTAGCCTGTACTTAGTCTTTAGGTTCCTCCTTGAATTAGGAGACTTGTGTACCATATTAAGTTCTTCAACTTGCTTTTCTTCTGGAGCTTCCTTTCAGTTGAAGAGAAACGCATTACAGTATCAATAGTATAATCTCATGCTCTCAAGCAGCTCTGCTGGGAAGTTTGTACAGTATTAAAATAAATGGATTTGCACTCCGTTACCTCCATCAGATACATTGCTGTGATTCTTGACTGTTCTATAAGACCAACTAACAAGAGTTTTGTTGTTTTTTCCTTAATGAAATCCTCTGAGTAGAGCTGCAGAAGCTGAGAACTTCACAAGGTTTCTTTATATTTCTTGTAGTGTGTCTGAACACAATAGCACATGTCAGCAACAGGAATTTTGCATATCACTTTCCCTCCCCTGTAACACCAAACTTCATTAGCTTTTTTTTGGGTTGACTTTTTCTCAGCCTGTACTTCAATCTTTTGATATCTGATCCTGAACACAATGAGCACATCATTTGCTATGAATATAATTCTTGAGGCTTCAGCCTAGCACATTTATTTCAAATAGATTTTATATCCTGTCATTTACAGACAGTTCAATATAACCCCTACAGTGTAATCTGTAATGGTTCATACAGGTAAATATACATGATTGAAATATATATGTAAGACTTATAGTCAGAGAATAACAACTATTTTTAATAAGTGTTTTCTCCTTAATTTCATTTTTGTTCCTGCATTTTTCCTAGAATTTAATAAAATAATCTTTTTTTTACTTTATTTGAAAAAAAAAAAAGAAATCACTATTGTGTTTAACATTGTTTATCTACAGTTTTGTTAGAAGTAACTTGAAGAAATTGCATGGGGTTCTGTTGCATTGGCTTTGCTTGAAAATGTTTTTCCTATCTTTACCTGAACTGCACGTGATGTTTTCTGAAACTAAAAATTATAAACTCTATTTTCCAAGGTTTCATACAGTTTTTTGGTTCTATTCCAATAAAAAATTGAGTTGCATTAACTTCATCTGATTTGATTCCATAAAATGTTACCAATACAGCGGGAATCGACCTGAAAGAAAGAAAATATCATCAGAGGAAAATATTACAATTTATAAGCTACTGTTTTAGTTCTAAAACATCTACTCTCTTCTCTCTGATAGACCCGGGGTGATTATAATATTTTATAATAAAGAAACAGGTATAAAGCAAATCCAAACATCTTCAGATACTT
>NW_009970716.1:1466404-1484656 GCF_000747805.2 Chaetura pelagica
GAATTATTTTAATTTGTTTAGGCTTCATGTAACAAAACTCACATTATTTCCATTTTCCACAAACACACAAAAACTACTCTGAGTTAAATTTAATTTCAGACAATAGATTCAGAATATCTTTTGATAGGAATGAAGCATTCCAAATAAATCTATTTCAGGTCTAGTCTGAAAGGCTCTCAGAACTACATTTCACCCTTTTATTTACATACTACTGGTTATTATGTCTGGTCTTCTCTAGAATTAAAATTTGACCAAGCTGCAAGCACTGTTTCTTGGGTGTTTTTGGTTGGTTGGGGGGTTTTTGTGTGTTTGTGTTTTTTTGTTGTTGTTGTTGTTGGTTTGGTTTGCTGTGGATTTGTTTGTTTGTTTATTTTTTTATCAGACAACTTAAACCAGTAGTTTGATATTAAAAGTAAGTTCAAAATCTGGAGAATTTTTTCTAAATTGAACGTGTTTTACAAGAAATTAATTGGAAAAAATTCTGAATTTAAGAAAAAATATAGTGAGATTTTAGTACTTAAAGTTAAAATCCATCACAGTTTACCAGAGCCACGTAAGTTACTGGCTTCTCATGTGCGCCTTGGTCTGTATTGCAGTCTTTCCAAATTTCTAGAACTACAGAGTATTCCAGGTTACTTTGTTTTAAGCAATGTGAAGATTTTTTGCAAGATCAAACCTCCAGCCATCCTGACCCTCTGTAGCATGGAAGCAGCACAGACAGGAACTTGAGTACAAAGGGACCAAATGCCGAGTGGTCTCTAAGGATGGGAAAGCTGAAAGCTAATGGGAACTCTTTGGTCTCTCATCTGGAAGCAAAGATTTCAGAAACAGACTGAGATTGAAACCAGACTGTTTTTTTCCAGGCATGTGGCAGCAGGTAGAATTTTGAGGATAGTCTTATGTGAACCCAAGCTCTCTGTGCAGACACGACTTTAAGACACTGGTATCTGAATGCACAAGGAGATTGCTAACTCACTCCTATAAATCATTGAGTTGTGTTTTCTTTAAACATCTTAAATCCTTAAGTTTTAAATCTACAGCAGCTTAAATTCTTAAGCACCATGAATTTCAAATTCTGTATAGACAGAGGCATGGGGAAAATCAAGGAAAGATTGCCACAAGAACCTCTGGCAATTCTGCAAAATTTTAATAAGTGTGAGATAATGGGAAGAGAAGCCAAACAGGCATCTTTTTATGTTTATTTTGACACAGAGAAACCTGAGAGTCAAATTAGAAAACAAGTAATGCCATGTATGGGGGTCTTGAACACCTGTCAGCACCACCCAGTGCTCTGAAACCAGGCACAGGATCTGTGCTTACCTTCTGACAGGTGTCACTCACTAAATGGGAACCAGCTTTGGCCCTGCAGTGAAAGAACTAGAAAGCTCTGGAGAGGATTTGGGGTTCACACAACAATTGGCTTTTCTAAGCTCCACTGAGCTCAACAATATTCAGTCAGATGCATCTTGTCTGTTCTTTGAGATACTATTTAGCCATTGCAATGACACTTCAGTGCTCTTGCTCACGTCTTCCACAGCGTGAATGAGGAATCACCCATCCATTATGCTCAGTGAGGAAAAATGCAAGTACAAAGAAGTTTGCCACAACATGATCATTAACTTAGAATGACAGAAACAGCACTTTGTGCTATGAAATTAATGCCAAATTTTTTTGCTTCCTCCACTGAAAATATTTTAACTTAGGTTTTTTCTTGTGGTTTTTGTTTTGTTTTTCCCCAAAAGTCTCAGTCATTGAATTTCTCCCCACTAACAAAACTGTCAGTTATGCTTCTCTCCTCTGGTTCAAGTGGTTTATGACTCATCTCATTATTATATGCTAAACTGTAATTGTTATTTCCATTATCTGATATGTGAGTAATTTTCTTCGCAGCTCTTTGTTACAAAGTATGATTCTCACATCTCTTAACATCTGAGTCCTTTCTGCACTGATGATGATGATATTTTATATCCACTGAATGCAATTTATTTCCATCTTGGCATTTACTGCACTGTCTTTACTATAAAATGAGCACTACAAACATCACCTGTAAATCATGACTATTCTCTGAAGTTTTATTCTGTGTAGTCCTGATTATCTACTTTCCTGGGCCATTTTGTCATTACAATTTGACAGAAACTTTCAACTTGGTGATTTCCTAGTGTCATATCTAATGGTTACCAAGAAAACAGTTTTCTTGAAATTAACCCTCTCTCTTTTCCACATAACAAATTATGTAGCAAAATAGTGAGTTACACCTTTTTCTTTGTCAACTCTAGGAGGATTTTATTATTGACTTAAAGTGGGAAACACCCTAAAGTTCAAATCCCTTAATCTAAATGCCAATGACATCTAGCCATTAACTGTAGTTAGGCAGAGGGTAGTTGTATTTCCTGAATGTGTCCATCAGTTGGGAATGTCATAGCATCCTGTGCTATGCTTGAGATCAGGGTTGGCAGATTCAATGGGTATAAGTCAACTTGTGGAATAATGCTGAGAAAAGTTCCATGTTCCATTACAATCTCTTTTAACTATTCAAACTAGAAAGATGGATGTATTGCAGGTGTTTTATAAAGGTTTTGTCCACAAGAAAAAACTCGACATTTATGATGAAAGTCTCAGGGTAATCATAAGAAATGATTACACATACCATCACCATAATGCAGCTCAGCAAAATAAGTAAACCTAATGTTTAGCTGAGCTTTTGTCTCTTGTTTATAGACATTTTCTTCCAATTGCAGTTGCTGTATTTCTTTTCTGTATTTCATCCTCAGTAAGACTGCGGATGACCCCAAGTTAGGAGGGAGTGTTGATCTGCCTCAGGATAGGAAAGTGGGACATGGACAGGCTGGATCAATGGGCCAAGGCCAATTGTATGAGGTTCAATAAGGCTACGTGTTGGGTCCTGCATATGGGTCACAACAACCCCATGCAACACTGCAGGCTTGGGGAAGAGTAGCTGGAAATCTGCCAAGAGAAAAAGGACATGCGGGTGTTGGTCGACATCTAGAAGAATATGAGGCACCAGTGTGCTCAGGTGGCCAAGAAGGCCAAGAGTGTCCTTTGTATCAGAAATAGTGTGGCCAGTAGGAGTAGGGAAGTGATTGTTCCCCTGTACTCAGCTCTGGTGAGGCTGCACCACAAATCCCGTGTTCAGTTTTGGGCTCCTCACTACAAGACGTACATCGAGGTGCTGGAGTGTGCCCAAAGAAGTACAATGAAGCTGTTGAATGGTGTAGAACACAAGCCTTATGAGGAGCAGCAGGGAGAATTGGGGTCATTTTGCCTGGAAAAAAAGGAAGCTGGGGTGAAATCTTAATTGCTCTCTCCAGCTACCTAAAAGGAGGTTGCAGGGAGATGGGTGTCAGTCTCTTGTCCCAGGTAACAAGTGATACAACAACAGGAAACTGCCCCAAGTTGCACCAAGAGAGGTTTAAACTGAACATTAGGAAAAATTTATTCACTTAAAGGGTTGTTAGACACTGGAACAGGCTGCCCAGGGAAATGGTGAAGTCAGGATCCCTGGAGGTATTTTAAAGACATGTAGGTGTGGTGCTTAGGAATTTGGTTTAGTGGTGGACTTGGTAGTATTAGGGTAATGACTGGACTCAGTGATAGTAAAGGTCTTTTCCAACCTAAATGATTCTATGATTCTGTGTTTTCCATCTGAATAGTACACTTCTTGTCCCCAGTTCACGATTGATGATTGATTCAGGTTCTTCCCTTCTAAAATAAAGGAAAACTGCCTCAACATAAATTTTTCTCCTCATGTCCTAAGGGCAGTAACTTCTTATCCTGCACTGCTGGTTTCACTGAACACCTCCCATGGAGAGGAGAAGAAATACACTTAAGAGTGTTCACATGCCATGATATGGCAAATCAATTTCTATCCCCCAAAAAGGCAAAATTGCTTGGGCAAAAGTTCACTAAATATTGCCAGTTATGTTTTATATTTCAAGAAGAGAGGAAAGAGAAAATAGACACGGACTGAAAGCAGGCGTCTATAGGTTTTACTCTTGGATGGCATGCAGTGGGAGTTAAAATTTCATCCCTTGCATTCCCTAGCGAAAATACAACAGTCATGAAGGGTATGCAGTTTCATGTTAAGGACAGCTTTCATTTTAATGCATAAGAGAACAGAAAATGCCAGAAGTTTTATTAGGTTTCTCAGGCAGACAGAATTGTATAATGGCAAATACATTGGCTATATTCCTTTTGACATCTTTTTCAAGTGTAAAAGTATAATTACAAAATTCAAATAATAAGTATCATACTTTTTAAATTATGCAATTTCAGGAATATAATACCTACATTCATATCATAAGGAGAGTCTGCAAATATTTTTCAGCTATAGCTTTATAAGGATATCTTAAGTCAAGCTTTTACAGCAAGTAGCAGTATCCAGTGATTCTTTAAAGGAGGTACTAATTTTCTCATGCTTGAAAGATGTTGTCTAGGAAACTCTAGACCTCTAGGAATCTGTAGTGTCCAAACAAACCTGAAATATTATAGGACCCTCATTTTCCTCTTTTACATCCAATACTTTCCAATTTTTCCAGTTATCTGCTTCACTGCTTGAACAAAATTGGATAATATATCTGAATTTAGCTATTTATTGAGTTGTATTACTTTAGCCAGATGAAAGTGGAAATACTTGTCATACTTGTCATAGGCAAAAGGTCTACAAAGTGAATTAAACATCATACTTCCTCAGCTAAAATGAATCACAAGCATCTGCCAAAGTATATGCTATGAAACATTCAGAAAGTAGTTAATAATACAATTTTATAAATCTTCTGGTATCTAAATGAAGTTTTCAATATCCTGAGGTAAAAACATACTACACATGCTCGAGTAGCACTGTCTTATATTTTCCCACTTGTTTTCTGTTTTACCTTTAAAAACATAACAAAAGAAACCCAAAAGACTTTTGTATTTGATTGCTAGCTAGTTCATTCACATTACTACAGCATTTACAGAAATACTGTGTCCAGTAGTTACAGGTAGAAATCAACACATTCAGTCCAATTGCATTTATTAGGCTCTTTTGCAGAGCTTCTCTTTGAGCTACACACAAGTATCTGGCACATGTTGTTTGCAGGACTGCATAGATCCTGTATATTTTATGCTATGCTATGAGTAGCACATATATTTTCTGCTTTGTCCCACACTGAACAATTTGAGCACATCAAAGAGAAGAAAACTAATTGCATTCACAGTCTGAAGGTCATTGAAATATACCAGCATACTTTTAACTTTGCAAAACATTTATATTATGTAGTTTTAATTCTGCTAGTTAATACTTGCATATTTCTCTTATCTAATGATTTAACCTGAATCAGGTTACAGAGCTAGTCCAGAAGAACATCTTTACAAAGTAGTTTAAGACATTTGGCTTAGCTATAACCATGCTAAGATCCTTGGGCAAAGAGCAACATGTTACATGACCAGTGTGTTCAAATGAAACCCTCAGAATGACATAAGAAAAACACACAAGTTCAAACGAAACATAGTGGGTTTTGATCTAGCTCACATAAGCATGCTAAGACATCTTAAAAAGAGTGAGATGGAGAATTCTAGTCCTTTCTCCACTAAGAAAAGGATGACTAATTTTCAATAGAGAACACAAACTTACAGCAACTGATAAATTACTGCCCTTTTAATTTCTGTTGACTGAACAAGATAATACATTTAAACAGCTGGAAAAAAACCAAGGAAATAGAAGAGCGCAATATTTAACGTCTAAATAATAGTCAAGGTTCCTCTATACTCATGTTAATGTATGCAAGTTATGCTATTTAAATCATAGTCCAGCCCTAACATAATATTGGCATATCAAAGACCAAATATACTTTAGTATCATGTTAATGGTAGCTGGCAGACTGCAAATAAATCTCCTGAATGACTCTTAAAGACTACAAAGAAAATAGTTTTTCAGTTGTTAGATATGCTGTACCACAAATAGGGATGTGAATGTTAAATTTGTAGTCTTGCCCAATGAGACAACAGAAATCTATGTTAGGGAAATAGAAGAGAAAGAACCATTCCTTCTCTAGGTGGGCCATGGGAGCTCAAGATTCAGTTTATTGATTGTTTACAAAACCAACTTTTCTTTTTGTGCCCCATAATAGCATGCAACTGTGAGTAGTGCAAGTACTGACAGAGGGTTCTACGTTCAGATGCCTATGAAGAAAATACATAGAATACTATAGTAAAGTGTCACGGTGTTTAGTCTTATGTGGAGGGAGAGAGGATGGACCATTCCCCAGAGCAAGATGCTAAATTTATGCCAAAATACTGTGGAGCCATATATCAAATTCTGTCTATAAATGAGCAGCAACAGCAACATTTATTTTCACCTGTGTGACTGCTAGTCCATTCCTCATGACGGTAATAGAGTTATTAAGAAGTGAAATCTGGTAAGAATTGCTCTGCATGCAGTTTATATAAGGTCTTGTTGCAAAGTGCTTGAAACAACAAGAAGAAAAAAAAAGTGCTTTCAGAGCATTATAGAAACACACCCATGACCCAGAACAAACCTCATAACGTTTTGAGACATATAGGTGCCCCACATGCTCCCTGAGGTTAGTCAGTAGAAATAGTCTGGCTGAAATGAGTCTTCCAGCTTTTTGCTTGAAAAGCAACCAGCAGAGCTTATTTATGTAAGTGGATCACATTTAAAAAATAACAATTAAAAGTGTTTAATTTCCCTATGCCTCCCCCAATTTAAATATAGGCAAATTCTCCTCACTGTTCAAGCTGAACACTTGCAACTCCAACTGTGGAAAAATGCACATAATTCCTTTTGGAGAGGAAATATTTGTCTAGTTCTCAGTGCCCAGGGACCTCAGATTTACTCTGCAGAGGCCCAAAAGGCAAAATGTCTTTTCTTTGTGATAAACCACATATAAAATTAATTCTTTATAACTGAAGGTCTGATAAAAAAATCGATAATATGGAATTGGCTTGGGAAATGCCTACCTAATGCAGAGTTTGAGCAAGACTTCTCAGGAAAAGAGGGCATATGCAAGTGTATTTAATCTAGTGACTACTTTTTCATATGCATATATGAACAAGTCATGAGTATGCAACTAAATCTGTACCTCTACAGTTTCTGCTTTGATGCGGTTTTCTAACATTATTGTTACTCAAAAACAAACTAAATACAAAGATCCCATGTAAATGCAACTCTTGTGGGGAGTTGGATCTTCTAGTAAGGGAAGCACGAAGACAGACTTGAAGGGGTTGTAAGGTCTAAAGCAACAAGGACACTCAAAAAGAGATAAAAGGTGCCCTCTACAATTGGCATGCATGTTGTATTCTGACTTCAGCAAAACCTTGATGGTTACTAGCAATGCCTTTGCTTGTACCAATTCCTGCTTAAAGATATGGTTAGATCTTTATTAAAAATAGACAATATTGTGTCATTTCAAACTCCTCAAAAGGTTACCTGAGTTGTAATCAAACTTTGAAATAAATTCATGCCAAGGATGGAAAATTTCAGGCCTCAAATATTTGTGTTTCAGGAAGTTAGGAGCAATGCAAACCAGAATTATGTAATAAATAACAGGTTGTGTTCTCAAATCTTAACTATGTAGAAATCTTTCTACTCCAATTATCTTGGCTAGTTCCAAAAGTAAGAATTTATTTTGACTGTGACCATTTAAAGGATAGGGGTGCTCTTTGGAAGACTAGACATAGGCAGACAAGGGAATATTCACATTGACCAAACTCTACAGTCAAGACAGTTTCTTATTCACCCAGGTATTAACCAATATAATCTGTTAAAAGAAAACATCAGTCACCACTTGTAAAAATCCAAGCTGCAGTTACAGCAAATACTAAGTTGTTTAGAAGTCTGATTGAATATCATCAACTCTTTCTTAAGTCTAGATAGCAATCAGTTATCTTCCTGTAGTAGCAATGTATCTGGGATATCTCAGTGCACACTTAAGCACACTGAGCAGTATCTTCCCATTAATCAAACTACAATTAATTGGAGATTTTCTCAAAGTCATCCTCAAAAGTCCATGTTGTTGCTATGGTTTTCTGTTAGCACAAATCCCACAGACCCCATTATTCACTACAATCAGCACTGTCATCCTGACTATGACATGAACATTGTGTATATGCATCCCTTAAGTTGCCAGAATCTTGATGAATAGAAAAAATAGCATTCACACAATCCATTAAAAATCAATTAAAAAACACAGACTGATCAAGAATCCTACACTTATACTGTAATTTCTTTCTCTGGGTAATCAGAAACCATCCCTTCCAAAAACACATAATCACTGAAGACTAATATCCTATTCTGAAATCACACCCAAGTAACTTAATTAATCTATCCTGCTGAGTTCACTGTGCCTGCCTGTAGGAATAAAGTTATTCAAGTGTATACATTCCTAAATCTGTCTTTAAGGGAACAGAGAGATCTTCAGTTGTGTGTGTTTTTCTGTTTGTTTTGTTGCTATTTTTCCAGGCTGATGAGATTTTGGGGTAACCATGAATATTTCTCTTTTTTTTTCAGAAAGTTTCAAAAACGATAATATCAGGGAACATATTACACACCACCACTGCATACAAAAGTGAGTTCACTTTGCTAGAATTCTTGAGAAAAATCAAACTGGCTGCAGCTGGTGACATGTTATGGATATTCATGTTGTTCAGTGGGTGGTTTGGAGTCTGGCAAAAGCAAACAATGAATCTGTCCCAAACAAAATGTAATAAATAAAAGCTAATTCCTCCACATATTTCTCTTCAGTGCATCTTTGAGTTCAGATAAAAGAGAATAGTACAGTCCTTTAAATGTTTGTTTTTTTTTTAATTAAAAAACATAGGACACAATGAAATACTGAGTGTGCCTGGAAATGTATTTATGCAATATATATATATGAGATATATTTGAATTATATGTGTATCTTGCTTTTCTTTTGTAGGCAGTGAAATGTATTTTGTACAGAATCCTGGAAGTCTAAAATAATAGTATTAGATGCAGTGGGATTTTTGGCTCTACAGGAATCACTCCATCTGGAAACAAGAGGAAGTTTAGGAAGCCCCTTGGAGCTAGAGCCATTTGCCCTGTGTTTCAAAAGCACAGCAGAATCCCAGTTCGTGACTGCTGTGAGGCACAACCATACATGCTCACAAATCACAGTAGCAGTTAGATGAGCAACTACAGGGTATCTACATTTCTTCCTCAGAAACACCTATATGATATGACAGCAAGGTACAATTCACCTTCCTCTCAGTACTCTGGAAAGTTTTACAGCAACAAAATTGGAAAGAAGCTTTATCTTGCAAAAAAGACCTTACGTTTTGACTTGTCAGGTCCAAATTTGTTTGCGCTTTATCACTTTGTCCTGGATACTTCACTAAGAAGTATCATTTTAGCCTTAACTGGTGTTTTTCTTGCAGTTTTCTCAGCCTATCTAATTCTAAGTAACTAGCTTTTCTTCATGAGTTACTGAATTCTGACTCAGTTCACTAGCTTGATGTTCTCTTGAAAAATGGATAATCAAATTCAAGTTCTTGCACAAGGACTACTGGTTCCCATCCAGTTATTCAAATACGGATTTCCATAGGAAGATACTTTCCTTTTCTCCACATATTCCTATCTGAGTTCCCTCATGAAAGGTGTCTACCCTGATCATGAGCTTCAAGAGCACAGTAGTAAACTTCACATCTAGAATCCAGCTGTCACTGGGACTATTTCCTTCCCTGGGGAGCTGTGACATCCTCCATGTGTGGGTGTCTAACAACAGTATAGCTGCATGAGAGCATCTATGGACATGAAAAGTTATCACCTGTAGACACTTCTTGGTGGATGCTGATTTTGTGTGATATTCCCACAAAAGTTGGCTGGGTACACAACAAATGTGACAATGGGAACAGCATCCAGAGTCTGAATCTCTCCCTTGTTGGTGTCCTTTGCACAGGTGAAACACATACTTTTGACTTAGAGACCCACCTGGTGCCCAGGTAGCATTTGAGGTGTAGCTGGATTAAATCACCTTTAAAAATGAGGTTGTCTAAAACAGATCTGCACATCTATTTGTGCACAATAGGACAGAGCATCCATGTGTCAATGAGATGACACAGGAATGTCCTTTCTCTGTAAGAATTTATTTACATTTTCTTACAATGCAATTAATTAATAAAATAACCCAAGTTGAAAAAAACAAACAACAAAACAACAACCTTCCTGTAAAGGCTTCCTGGACTAATCTGGACCACCTCTGGAATGATCATAAAGACATCAAGAACATGGAATAAATATTTCACAAAATCCCTCCATGAACAGCTACATTAGATGTATCAGTGAAGCAAACATGAGGAAGAATCTTTACTTTAATTTGCTTTGTTTTAAAATAAAATTATTTATTCTTCTTTCACTTAGTTCTCACAGTTAGATCTACTTACAAATATCTGCACTGTTTTTCATTATTTTTTTTTTATTCAGTCTAGTTCATCATGGTTATTTCCAGACTGTCCATGTTTATTTTTATCTGAATAATTTAGTACAAAAACTGGTGCTGCACAAGTCAAGCATTCATTATAATAATATTTGCCTTAATAGTTTGTAATTCTTAGTAATGAGACAGCAAGTTCAAGAAAGAAAAAGGAAGTAACAATCTGAAAGAAGACAGGGAAATCTTTAAGAAGAAAACCAAAAGGCTGGCAATTTAAGAACCAGTTCTTATATTTTCTGCATGCAAAATAACAACTAGATTCCTTAGGTGAAACTGGGGCTTCCTATAGTCATATTTAAATTTCTTTTGATTCCAGGGGAGAGAAAATTCATCTCTAGTAGACAGAAAATGTGATACCAGGTTCTGTGGAATTAACACACTGCTTTGAATATTATCAGCAAAGGAATTTCAGATTCTAGTCTATACAGACATCTGTTACAACCACAAAGGTGACAGTGAATTTCATTTGAACAAGTCAGACAGGACTAAAATCCCTTTTTTGTTACACTTCAGCGATTTGAGCTTATTTTCATAACATTACTCTAACTACCCATAAAGCAAACAAAAGGTTTATCTACCTATTTAGGTGGCGTGTTTGTTGTGATTGTTTGTTTTTTTTTAATAAAAAAAAAGTTTTCAAACTTTTACAAGTTATCCTTTTAATTGGTCCCAGTGATCCTCTTTTTCTCACTTCCCAATAATAAATGCTTACGCATTCACCCAAACCAGGAGTCAGCTATAACTGCTTACAGGAGCTAAGATCTATGTGTCCTTGTCATGTCCATCATGACTGGAAGGCCCAGTTTTCTGAAGCTTATGGATCTTTAGAGATCCATTTCACCTCTTCCTTTACTTGTGCCTTCATAGCACCTATTTGTAAGAGAAGTCATTGCAAGACTGAAAATAAGCCAGATCCAGGTTATCAGAAGCATAACATTTGAGTTAGTTATTGTCCTTCTTAGTGCAGGTGTCTCCCTGACCTCTGTCATGCTGGCCATGTGGACCATCCACAGGCAAACAACAAGGCCAGTAGCTTAAAGCTTCATCAGGCTCACATCCAACATAGCCTTGCCGGCTCCTCAGCTGTCTCTAAGCAGCCACAAAGAGTCAGGCTGGTGAGACCTCACAGTGAATTGGCTTTTCTCTCTGCTGTGAATGCCCAGAAGGTGCTAGACTAAACACAATCACAGTGTAATTACTTAGGTTTTTTTTATTTTGCTGGGGAAAAAAATCATTTGACCTACTCTTAATGGTAAGCTAAAAAAATTTCCTTTGAAAGTTATAAACCCATATAGTCTCTGCAGCAAGAGAACAGGGATAAAAGAAAGGGTTCATATATATATATATATAAAATACTTCAATGCTTTTTTTTTTTTTTTTTTTTAAAAGTATGAGATTATTATATCCCGTGTGCCCAGCCATTACAGTGTGCTACATGTTATAGTGGTACAGTCACACAAAATCATTCTATAGGTCCTCAGAATTGTTGGAAAAACTGAAGAAAAATTCATAGGAGGAATGTTTTTTTTCTCCACCCAGGGAATTTTTTTCATTATGCCTCTCTTGCATGGTATATACATCAGTTTCTAAAAAATGTAATTGACTGGAAATCAGAAGTAAGAATATCACTTTTCTGTAAGTGCCAAGCTGACCTTGTCGTCAGACAATCAGCTGATGAGCTTTTATTTGTGAAGGATGGTAAAAAAATCCCATCATCTTAACGTCAAAGGAAAACCCCTGATGCTTTAAGTGAATCAGAATGTGAGTCAGTATAAGGTAGCACACCAGCACCAAAGTCATGGGAGCTGTACTGGTTTACACTACTTATATAATAGCATGTCCATAAAGTTCTTCAATTTAAAGGTAGTGGCATTTCAAGGGCTTAACTTTTAACATAACAAGACAATACGACAAAGCTTAGGATTAAACATGGGTGGAAATTCATGTCTATCCTTACAGTCAACTTGAAATGAGAATATTAAAAATCATAAGTATTCTTATGAACAGTTCCTGTAAATTTGGAGTTGCAAATCTCTATATTGCCATGTTAAGTAACACCCACAGTGGAAACTCTACGAATGTGCTAAAGTAGCTGGAGGTTCTCTAAGTGTGTCTTGAGTCCAGATGGCTTCTCTACAAAAAGCTAATGAAAGTTTGAAGTCTTTAAGAGCTATTTTCAATAAATCTGATTCAATAAAGGCTGCTTGTTTTCTATGCCTTGGAAAGTCTCTGATGAAAAGGAATCTAATATACTAGCGCTCTGAAACAAAATATCACATAGGTTGTGTAAGAACAGATTCTTATACTTATTCAGGGAATATTTCCAAACTAGCCAAATGGGGATTACTGATACAGCATTGAGAAACTGCTCTTGGGAAGTTATGACATGAGATGATGAGATCTGCCAGGTTTCTAAGGTCCCATAACTTCAAAATAGATTATAATATGTTGTCTATGATTAATGAACATTTGCTATTACAATTACATAAAAATTAAACATTTCTCCTTTTTTCCTTTCAAAATGAATACAGTCCTAATTAGAGCAGTATGTGCTGGAGTTATGTCAGTATTAATATTCTCATAGAGAAAGCAATGTTCTTATTAGGTCAGGATGTACTCCGTAACACATGTCAAAATGAAATTCAATACTAAAAGACTTGTAAGAGTGTATGACAATTTAAATTCAACTACTGGAGTAAGATGTAACTCAGACATTAAAATAAAGCTTGAACGTTAATACTACCCTCCCAAGAGTTAAATGTGGAAGGTTCTCATCTTCCAGCAGCAGCTGACTACTTGGCAAGGTCTGTAGGCAGCCGTGCTGGCAGCGTGAGAGCAGATCTTGGGACTGTCACATGGTTAAATCACTAATGGCTCTGCTGCCTCGTTGACTTGGACATAATTTTCATTTTATTCACATACGTTTGTGCAATTGTATTTGTCTATGAAGTTTTCCAAATAAAATACTACTACTACTACTACTACTAATGTTAAATATTTTCGTCTCACATAATCACATTTTTCTTCGTATGTTTTTGCCTTTGTTTCACTACTAATAAAAACTGAATATTAGTATTTCTTGATCTGCCGACTGTATTAATGCATGGCAATACTTTTAATCTTCTGCAAGATTTCCTCAATATATATCTCTCGACTCTCTTTCCTGTGGTTCCTCTTCAATAAATGTGAGGAGTTTGTCAGAGAAAAAAAACTCCATGTGTCTTTTTCTTTAAAAAAAATTATTAAATCTATATTCTGAGCAGATTGTCTTGAGATCTTGGGTCAATCTGGGCCCACTGAATTCAAACATGAATATGTGATTAAATTTACATATTTCTTTTGTAATTATTTCCTTTAAACTCAATACAAATTTTTCACTGAAGACTGCAAAAAAATTCCATATATAGCATATATTTCACTGAGGTGAAGGCATCCATTCTCCTACCCACTCAGATATTGTTTTTCTGGCACATGATACCATCAAGATTTACACAATAAGGACTTTCTGAAAACTCAGATGTAAAACTTCAAAGAGACTTACACAGCATTTAGTTACTTCATCACTAGCAAAGTCCAAAATTTAGATCATGGTTTTTTTCCTGAGAGCACTAGGTGCCTACATTTTTTTAAATTTGATTTTGAGATCTAATACCTCTGCTTCTAAGGCAGAAGTGAAATTATTCTGATTCATTCAGGATCAAGCTTAACAGCAGAAACTTAATTTACTCCTAACAGCTGTCAGGATCTCTACCTTAAGCTCTTCATTTCTAAATTGCAAAAAACATTAGCTCTTTGGCTAGCATTTCTGCTCTTCTACAGGGGAATGCAGAAGCAGTTCGAAAATGGAGTTCTGCTCCCAGGCTTCCAGGACAGAAGGACAGCTCAGGATAGAGTCAGCTACTTATTGATGGCAAGAGCCCTTGTCTCTCCTCTCCTGTACACCATGATGTGAAAAATCATACTTTAATAAAATATTAACATAAAAGGAGAGAAAACAGGAAGATAAAATCCCCAATTAACAAAGTGCATTTTTGGACCGTCTTGCTCCTCTTTTCTGATACATGGTTTATAAAACCAAACCAGGTCTAACCTTCCCCTTCACCTCAGAACCCGCTGTTAACCAGCTGATTCCTCAGAGGCATTTGTAATGTAAGGCAGAAAGTTTCAATACTGCCTAAAGGATTAGTTAATAGAAATTGAGCATGTAATTCCCCTTTGAAAATTCTATCCCTACACTTTGCCCTCTAAGAGTTTATAAATCCCAAGAAATTAACATTTAAGTTTGAGTATCACTTCATTATGAAATCTGTTCCAACTATTTAATTACAACCCCCTGCTGATTTGTGAGCAAACTTTGAAACTCTTACAGCCATATAAAGGCCTGGTTTCCTAAAATACATCCATTCTGTGGCAACTTCACTTCTATAGAGAGCCATGATTTTTTCATACTTTATGAAAATGCAGCTTTCACCAGACAGATGACAGATCAGCATATTAATGTGTTAGTGGGGCTGTTCAACACTCACTCTCTTGGCAAAGTACTGGAAAGGAAATAATTAATCAATTCATTGGAGTAGCCCATCACTGCTGACCACACTTACCTTCCAATATTTTTACTTTATTTGGAGCAATCCGAAAATATTTTAATATAAGCAGCTTATCTCAAGAGTGTTTTTGTAAACAGGAAAAAATATACAGGTACAATAGACCTAGTAGTAAACAAATTTGTAACACATGCATTTCAGAACATACATTTAGCTGAAACATTAATGAAAAGTTGCCTTGAATCTTAAAATTAGAATGAGGTCTGAGATCTACATCTTATTCACAAATATCTTTCTTATTCTCAATAGACCTGTTTACATACAATAAAAATATATTAGTGAAAGGAATTAAACCAACAACCTCCAAGAAATTATTAATATATCACTGTGCTATTTGACTCTTTGGCATTACAGAGTATTTTAAATCTAGTATCCTGGAAGCAAAGGAACATAAAGGTGAGAATGGGAAAGATCATACATAATTGTTTTTTCCATCTCCAAACATATCCACTCCAGAGCTGTTTCCATAAGAAGTGTGAACTGCATCTTGAGTATTAATGTGAGGTCTGTAGTGATGAATTTTGGTGTTTGGAATATTATTTTCTCATTTATTCCAGAAGTTATACAGTTGTGTGACATGGGTAGCTGCACACTGCTAAAGCCTATCCTACTTACAAGATTCTGGCCAGGAAATTCAAACTATAATACTCACAGCTGTCAATAGATTTTATATTCCTTGCAGTTGGTTCTCCAACTTCAGATAACCAGGGATGACTGACCTGCAGAAGCACTGAAAATTTACAGCTCAAGTTAATAAATAATGCTTGTGCTCTGCAGAAATATAGAGCTAGAAATCAGCAACAACATTTCAAAGTGATACACTAAAGGACTGATCTCTTCTGATGTCTGTGTGACTGAAAAGTTCTATGAAGACTTTGGTATCATTATGAAGACACATTAGTGATGTGAGCTGCTGAAACATCTATGAAGATGAAGGATTTATGCACTATGCAGGAAAAAAAGAAAAGGGACATGCATTTGATGAGAACATGGAATGGTTGTTCTTTCAGTGGACTTTTTTTTTTTTTTTTTTTTTTTTTGTGTGAAAGGAATGTCAAGGAAGCCTTCTGGAAAACACTTTAGAGGTATACCATCATTGCTATGTACCTACAAGAAACAGGAACCAATTTGGTTTATATGCGCAACATCAACTCAGGCATTTTCTTGCTGTTCACTGACTATTTAAGAACATTTATATTTGTATAAATATTCCATGTGATAGTGTATTTCATTTAAATATCTACCTTTTCCCCTGAAAATTTGATAAAGGGTAATATTTTTGTTAAAAGGCTGAGGTATGGGCAGATTATGGATCATTTCTGAGAACTGCATTTCCCATACTGACTGTTTCATACCTTTACCATTTGAAGTAACCTGAAGGTCCTCCAAAGATGTCAACGCAGCCTCCTCAACCAGGACAGGATACCAACCAACATAATTGAAGGCCATTTTTCACTCTGAGCTTAACATAAAGGTTAGCCCTAAAGCTCTAAACTGTAATTGAGTTATTACAGGTTTATGGGTTTATTATGGATTTCTTAAAGGAATATATTGTTAATAAACCAACCACAGTTAGCTGTAAAATTTGAGACAAAAAAAAATATATTTTGGCTTTCAGGGCATGGTGAACTACTGTGAAATACATCATACACCATACTGTGGGGAAAAAAAAGGCAGAAAGCATGGCTTAAAAACCAATGCAAGATCTTTAAAGATGTCTAAAAAAAATAATAATAATATTTTCCTTCATTCAGAGTCTTGTTACTTTCCTACATGGAGTTAGACCAACATGTTACAAACATTAAGTTTGTTTTGTTAGGTAACTAAACAAGCCCTGCATCTAAATTAGTAAGAGAATCAGGTAGCTACCCTATTTTTCTGAGCACTGATAGTGTACAGTGAGACAGTTTACAAAAATAAACCTCTTGCATGTTTTCATCACTCTAGGTGCTATTAGGAGTAAGTCAGAAGTATACACAAGAATACAGAGCTGAATTGAATTGACCTTTCTATGTCTTTAAATGTACTCACATACACACATATACAGAGATGTGTGGGTATTTGATTTCTCTGCAGAAGTACACAAGCATAAGGAAAATCCCTACACAGAATTAAAATGGCTGGTGTTTGTCTAGCTTGAAACAGTGACATCTCACAATTATGTGCAAAAACCTAACATTCTGCATACTTGGAGGATTCTCTGGGTTACAGTGCTACTTGGAAGACTCTCTTCCATCAAGCACTTTATAGATAGAATGGTACCCATGATTTCTATGATTCTATGATTCTTACCATCTAAATACACAAAGCAAACAGGCGATGGACAGCAAGACTGGTAGGTACATTAAACAAATAGGTCAATGGCCAGCTTGGGGAACAGAATTTCAGTTTCTTGCCTCACTTACCACTGTTTCTTCATCTCTTCTGTTCTCTCTGTGCTGCCTCATATTATTGCTCCATTTTTGAGAAACTGTTAGCACAATCTACATTTGTAACATGAGCATTTTGTTTTCTATTTGTAGGCCGGTACAAAGGATGCCAATACCAGGCACTTTAGAACCATTGCAGTGTAAATGGCTCAAAGCTAGAAGACTCACTAACCTCATATAAAAATGAAGAGAGAAATCATCAGAGGAAGGGAACAATAGACAACATCCACGGAAATGTCTACAGTAGCAAGGCAGGAGCTAGAGAGGGCTGCTATGAAATGAGGGACTGCGCTGTGTCTGATTGTATCCTCCTTGAGAGTCTTCCCAGCATGCTCACACTTGGTGTGATAAAAGTACCCACCCAATGTTCAGAAGGTTTGGTATCTGAATCTTCTTTCTGGACAGCCTCAATTCAGCCTTCATCCAACAACACTCCAAGGCATAACCCTGTGAGTTGGTAGGTAAAGTCCCATTTGTTACATATTCCTCAGGAAACAGCTAGTTTCCTCATCATGTCACTCATCTTAGTCCAAGTCAAAATGCTGTGAGCATATTTCTCTTTCGATATTAAACATGGCCTATAAAAAGTGCAATAAAGGAAAAACAGTTACTTTGATCATACACAAATAAAATAAATCATATGGCCGAGATTTAAAACAAGAAAGCAAACATGCATTGGGAAAAATTCTGATCTTATATACAGAAAGGGAAGGAGGTAAACATGCTCCTTACTCCCACTCTAACAGTTAC